>NW_025727899.1:0-66003 GCF_021461385.2 Schistocerca piceifrons
GGAATTAAATACAAAAGGCACAATGCCGACTTATGGACAAAAAGACTGACTCATCTTACTGACTATGTTTTGAACCATCCCTGTGACACTAGTTATAGATTCCGATGCTTCGCTTCAGGTTTACTGTATCCCTCTGACCTTCTTATTCACGATGAAACACAGAAATTGCATCGGAATTAAATACAAAAGGCACAATGCCGACTTATGGACAAGAAAACTGACTCATCTTGCTGACTATGTTTTGAACCATCCCTGTGACACTAGTTATAGATTCCGATGCTTCGCTTCAGGTTTACTGTATCCCTCTGACCTTCTTATTCACGATGAAACACAGAAATTGCATCGGAATTAAATACAAAAGGCACAATGCCGACTTAAGTACATGAAGACTGTATCTTCTTACTGTCTATGTTTTGAACCATTCCTGTGACACTAGTTATAGATTCCGATGCTTCACATCAGGTTTCCTGTATCCCTTGGACCTTCTTATTGACGATGAAACACAGAAAATGCATCGGAATTAAATACAAAAGGCATAATGCCGACTTAAGGACAAGAAGACTGACTCTTCTTACTGACTATGTTTTGAACCATTCCTGTGACACTAGTAATAGATTCCGATGCTTCACCTCAGGTTTATTGTATCCCTCTGACCTTCTTATTGACGATGAAACACAGAAATTGCACCGGAATTAAATACAATAGGCACAAAGCCGACATAATTGCAAGAAGACTGACTCTTCTTACTGTCTATGCTTTGAACCATTCCATTAACACTATTTATAGATTCCGATACTTCACTCCAGGTTTACTGTATCCCTTGGCCTTCTTATTGACGATGAAACACTGAAATTGCGTCGGAATTAATTAGAAAAGGCACAATGCCGACTTAAGAACAAGAAGACTGACTCTACTTACTGACTATGCTTTGAACCATTCCTGTGACACTAGTTATAGATTCCGATGCTTCACTTTAGGTTTACTGTATCCCTCTGACCTTCTTATTGACGATGAGACACAGAAATTACACCGGAATTAAATACAAAAGGCACAGTGCCGACTTAAGTACAAGAAGACTGACTCTTCTTACTGTGTATGTTTTGAACCATTCCATTGACACTAGTTATAGATTCCGATGCTTCACTTCAGGTTTACTGTATCCCTCTGACCTTCTTATTTCCGATGAAACACAGAAATTACATCGGAATTGAATACAAAAGGCACAATGCCTACTTAAGTACAAGAAGACTGAATCTTCTTACTGACTATGCTTTGAACAATTCCTGTGACACTAGTTACAGAATCCGATGCTTGACTTCAGGTTTACTGCATCCCTCTGACCTTCTTATTGACGATGAAACACAGAAATTGCATCGGAATTAAATAGAAGAGGCACAATGTCGACTTAAGTACAAGAAGACTGACTCTTCTTACTGTCTATGTTTTGAACCATTCCTATGACGCTAGTTATAGATTCCGATGCTTCACTTCATGTTTACCATATCCCTCTGACCTTCTTATTGACGATGAAACACAGAAATTGCATCGGAATTAAATTCAAAAGGCACAATGCCGACTTATGGACAAGATGACTGACTCTTCTTACTGACTATGTTTGAGCCATTCCTGTGACACTACTGATATATTCCGATGCTTCACTTCAGGTTTACTGTATCCCTTGGAGCTTCTTATTGACGATGAAACACTGAAATTGCATCGGAATTAAATACAAAAGGCACAATGCCGACTTAAGTACATGAAGACCGACTCTTCTTACTGACTATGTTTTGAACCATTCCTGTGACACTTGTTATAGATTCCGATGCTTCACTTCAGGTTTACTGTTTCCTTGGACCTTCTTATTGACGATGAAACATAGAAATTGCATCGGAATTAAAAACAAAAGGGACAATGCAGACTTAAGTACTGTCTATGTTTTGACCATTCCTGTGACACTAGTTATAGATTCCGATGATTCACTCCAGGTTTACTGCAACCCTTGGACCTTCTTATTGACGATGAAACACAGAAATTGCATCGGAATTAAATACAAAAGGCACAAGGCCGACTTAACGACAAGAAGACTGTCTCTTCTTACTGACTATGTTTTGAACCATTCCTGTGACACTAGTTATAGATTCCGATGCTTCATTTCAGGTTTCTTGTATCCCTTGGACCTTCTTAATGACGATTAAACACAGAAATTGCATCGGAATTAGATACAAAACGCACAATGCCGACTTAAGTACATGACGACTGACTCTTCTTACTGACTATGTTTTGAACCATTCCTGTGACACTAGTTATATATTCCGATTCTACACTCGAGGTTTACTGTATCCTTTGGACCTTCTTGTTGGCGATGAAACACAGAAATTGCATCAGAATTAAATACAAAAGGCACAATGCCGACTTAAGGACAAGAAGCCTGACACTTCTTTCTGACTATGTTTTGAACCATTCCTTTGACGCTAGTTATAGATTCCGATGCTTCACATCAGGTTTCCTGTATCCCTTGGACCTTCTTATTGACGATGAAACACAGAAAATGCATCGGAATTAAATACAAAAGGCATAATGCCGTCTTAAGGACAAGAAGACTGACTCTTCTTACTGACTATGTTTTGAACCATTCCTGTGACACTAGTAATAGATTCCGATGCTTCACCTCAGGTTTATTGTATCCCTCTGACCTTCTTATTGACGATGAAACACAGAAATTGCACCGGAATTAAATACAATAGGCACAAAGCCGACATAATTGCAAGAAGACTGACTCTTCTTACTGTCTATGCTTTGAACCATTCCATTAACACTATTTATAGATTCCGATACTTCACTCCAGGTTTACTGTATCCCTTGGCCTTCTTATTGACGATGAAACACTGAAATTGCGTCGGAATTAATTAGAAAAGGCACAATGCCGACTTAAGGACAAGAAGACTGACTCTACTTACTGACTATGCTTTGAACCATTCCTGTGACACTAGTTATAGATTCCGATGCTTCACTTTAGGTTTACTGTATCCCTCTGACCTTCTTATTGACGATGAGACACAGAAATTACACCGGAATTAAATACAAAAGGCACAGTGCCGACTTAAGTACAAGAAGACTGACTCTTCTTACTGTGTATGTTTTGAACCATTCCATTGACACTAGTTATAGATTCCGATGCTTCACTTCAGGTTTACTGTATCCCTCTGACCTTCTTATTTCCGATGAAACACAGAAATTACATCGGAATTAAATACAAAAGGCACAATGCCTACTTAAGTACAAGAAGACTGAATCTTGTTACTGACTATGTTTTGAACAATTCCTGTGACACTAGTTACAGAATCCGATGCTTGACTTCAGGTTTACTGCATCCCTCTGACCTTCTTATTGACGATGAAACACAGAAATTGCATCGGAATTAAATAGAAGAGGCACAATGTCGACTTAAGTACAAGAAGACTGACTCTTCTTACTGTCTATGTTTTGAACCATTCCTATGACGCTAGTTATAGATTCCGATACTTCACTTCATGTTTACCATATCCCTCTGACCTTCTTATTGACGATGAAACACAGAAATTGCATCGGAATTAAATTCAAAAGGCACAATGCCGACTTATGGACAAGAAGACTGACTCTTCTTACTGACTATGTTTGAGCCATTCCTGTGACACTACTGTTATATTCCGATGCTTCACTTCAGGTTTACTGTATCCCTTGGAGCTTCTTATTGACGATGAAACACTGAAATTGCATCGGAATTAAATACAAAAGGCACAATGCCGACTTAATTACATGAAGACCGACTCTTCTTACTGACTATGTTTTGAACCTTTCCTGTGACACTTGTTATAGATTCCGATGCTTCACTTCAGGTTTACTGTTTCCTTGGACCTTCTTATTGACGATGAAACATAGAAATTGCATCGGAATTAAAAACAAAAGGGACAATGCAGACTTAAGTACTGTCTATGTTTTGACCATTCCTGTGACACTAGTTATAGATTCCGATGATTCACTCCAGGTTTACTGCAACCCTTGGACCTTCTTATTGACGATGAAACACAGAAATTGCATCGGAATTAAATACAAAAGGCACAAGGCCGACTTAACGACAAGAAGACTGTCTCTTCTTACTGACTATGTTTTGAACCATTCCTGTGACACTAGTTATAGATTCCAATGCTTCATTTCAGGTTTATTGTATCCCTTGGACCTTCTTAATGACGATTAAACACAGAAATTGCATCGGAATTAGATACAAAACGCACAATGCCGACTTAAGTACAAGAAGACTGACTCTTCTTACTGTGTATGTTTTGAACCATTCCATTGACACTAGTTAGAGATTCCGATGCTTCACTTCAGGTTTACTGTATCCCTCTGACCTTCTTATTGACGATGAAACACAGAAATTACATCGGAATTAAATACAAAAGGCACAATGCCGACTTAAGTACAAAAAGACTGACTCTCGTTACTGACTATGTTTTGAACCATTCCTGTGACACTAGTTATAGATTCCGATGCTAGACTTCAGGTTTACTGTATCCCTCTGACATTCTTATTGACGATGAAACACAGAAATTTCATCGGAATTAAATAGAAAAGGCACAATGCCGTCTTAAGTACAAGAAGACTGACTCTTCTTGCTGCCTATACTTTGAACCATTCCTATGACACTAGTTATAGATTCCGATGCTTCACTTCATGTTTACCGTATCAATCTGACCTTCTTATTGACGATGAAACACAGAAATTGCATCGGACCTTCTTATTCACGATGAAACGCAGAAATTACATCGGAATTAAATACAAAAGGCACAATGCCGCCTTAAGTACATGAAGACTGACTCTTCTTGCCGACTATGTTTTGAACCATTCCTGTGACACTACTGATATATTCCGATGCTTCACTTCAGGTTTACCGTATCCCTTGGACTTTCTTATTGACGATGAAACACAGAAATTGCATCGGAATTAAATACAAAAGGCACAATGCCGACTTAGGTACATGAAGACTGACTCTTCTTACTTACTATGTTTTGAACCATTCCTGTGACACTAGTTATAGATTCCGATGCTACACTCCAGGTTTACTGTATCCCATGGACCTTCTTATTGACGATGAAACACAGAAATTGCATCTGATTTACATTCAAAAGGCACAATGCCGACTTAAGAAAAAGAAGACTGACTCTTCTTACTGACTGTGTTTTGAACCATTCCTGTGACACTAGTTATAGATTCCGATGATTCACTTCAGGTTCACTGTATCATTTGGACCTTCTTATTGACGATGAAGTACAGAAATTACACCGGAATTAAATTCAAAAGGCACAATGCTGACTTAAGTACAAAAAGACTGACTCTTGTTACTGACTATGTTTTGAACCATTCCTGTGACATTAGTTATAGATTCCGATGCTTCATTTCAGGTTTACTGTATCCCTCTGTCCTTCTAATTGACGATGAAACACAGAAATTGCATCGGAATCAAATAGAAAAGGCACAATGCCGACTTAAGAACAAGAAGACTGACTCTTCTTACTGTCTATGTTTCGAATCATTCCTGTGACACTAGTTATAGATTCCGATGTTTGACTTCAGGTTTACTGTATCCCTAGGACCTTCGTATTGACGATGAAACACAGAAATTGCTTCGGAATGTAATACAAAATGCACAATGCCGACTTAAGTACAAGAAGACTGACTCTTCTTACTGACTATGATTTCAACCATTCCTGTGACACTAGTTATAGGATCCGATGATTCACTTCAGGTTTACTGTATCCCTCTGACCTTCTATTGAAGATGAAACACAGAAATTGCACGGGAATTAAATACAAAAGGCACAATGCCGACTTAAGTACATGAAGACCGACTCTTCTTACTGACTATGCTTTGAACCATTCCTGTGACACTAGTAATAGATTCCGATGCTTTACTTCAGGTTTACTGTATCCCTTGGACCTTCTTATTAACGAAGAAACACAGAAATTGCATCGGAATTAAATAGAAAGGGCACAATGCCGACTTAAGTACAAGAATACTGTATCTTCTTACTGTATATGTTTTGAACCATTCCTGCGACACTAGTTATAGATTCCGATGCTTACCTCCAGGTTTACTGGATCCCTTGGATCTTCTTATTGACGATGACACACAGAAAATGCATCGGAATTAAATACAAAAAGCATAATGCCGACTTAAGTACAAGAAGACTGACTCTTCTTACTGATTATGTTTTGAACCATTCCTGTGACACTTGTTATAGATTCCGATGCTTCACTTCAGGTTTACTGTATCCCTTGGACCTCTTATTGACTATGAGACACTGAAATTGCATCGGAATTAAATACAAAAGGCACAATGCCGACATAAGTACATGAAGACCGACTCTTCTTACTGACTATGCTTTGAACGATTCCTGTGACACTTGTTATAGATTCCGATGCTTCACTTCAGGTTTACTGTTTCCTTGGACCTTCTTAATGACGATGAAACACAGAAATTGCATCGGAATTAAAAACAAAAGGCACAATGCCGACTTAAGAAAAAGAAGACTGACTCATCTTACTGACTGTGTTTTGAACCGTTCCTGTGACACTAGTTATAGATTCCGATGATTCACTTCAGGTTTACTGTATCATTTGGACCTTCTTATTGACGATGAAGTACAGAAATTACACCGGAATTAAATTCAAAAGGCACAATGCTGACTTAAGTACAAAAAGACTGACTCTTGTTACTGACTATGTTTTGAACCATTCCTGTGACATTAGTTATAGATTCCGATGCTTCATTTCAGGTTTACTGTATCCCTCTGACCTATTAATTGACGATGAAACACAGAAATTGCATCGGAATCAAATAGAAAAGGCACAATGCCGACTAAAGAACAAGAAGACTGACTCTTCTTACTGTCTATGTTTTGAATCATTCCTGTGACACTAGTTATAGATTCCGATGCTTGACTTCAGGTTTACTGTATCCCTAGGACCTTCGTATTGACGATGAAACACAGAAATTGCATCGGAATGTAATACAAAATGCACAATGCCGACTTAAGTACATGAAGACCGACTCTTCTTACTGACTATGCTTTGAACCATTCCTGTGACACTAGTAATAGATTCCGATGCTTTACTTCAGGTTTACTGTATCCCTTGGACCTTCTTATTAACGATGAAACACAGAAATTGCATCGGAATTAAATAGAAAGGGCACAATGCCGACTTAAGTACAAGAATACTGTATCTTCATACTGTATATGTTTTTGAACCATTCCTGTGACACTAGTTATAGATTCCGATGTTTACCTCCAGGTTTACTGGATCCCTTGGACCTTCTTATTGACGATGACACACAGAAAATGCATCGGAATTAAATACAAAAAGCATAATGCCGACTTAAGGACAAGAAGACTGACTCTTCTTACTGACTATGTTTTGAACCATTCCTGTGACACTAGTTATAGATTCCGATGCTTCACTTCAGGTTTACTGTATCCCTTGGACCTCTTATTGACTATGAGACACTGAAATTGCATCGGAATTAAATACAAAAGGCACAATGCCGACATAAGTACATGAAGACCGACTCTTCTTACTGACTATGCTTTGAAAGATTCCTGTGACACTTGTTATAGATTCCGATGCTTCACTTCAGGTTTACTGTTTCCCTTGGACCTTATTATTGACGATGAAACACAGAAATTGCATCGGAAATAAATACAAAAGGCACATTGCCGACTTAAGTACATGAAGACTGACTCTTCTTACCGACTATGTTTTGAACCATTCCTGTGACACTACTGATATATTCCGATGCTTCACTTCATGTTTACTGTATCCCTTGGACCTTCTTATTGACGATGAAACACTGAAATTGCATCGGAATTAAATACAAAAGGCACAATGCCGACTTAAGTACATGAAGACCGACTCTTCTTACTGACTATATTTTGAACCAATCCTGTGACACTTGTTATAGATTCCGATGCTTCACTTCAGGTTTACTGTTTCCTTGGACCTTCTTATTGACGATGAAACACAGAAATTGCATCGGAATTAAAAGCAAAAGGCACAATGCCGACTTAAGAACTGTCTATGTTTTGACCATTCCTGTGACACTAGTTAAAGATTCCGATGATTCACTCCAGGTTTACTGTAACCCTTGGACCTTCTTATTGACGATGAAACACAGAAATTGCATCGGAATTAAATACAAAAAGGCACAAGGCCGACTTATGGACAAGAAGACTGTCTCTTCTTACTGACTATGCTTTGAACCATTCCTGTGACACTAGTTATAGATTCCGATGCTTCACTTCAGGTTTATTGTATCCCTTGGACCCTCTTAATGACGATTAAACACAGAAATTGCATCGGAATTAGATACAAAAGGCACAATGCCGACTTAAGTACATGACGACTGACTCTTCTTACTGACTATGTTTTGAACCATTCCTGTGACACTAGTTATATATTCCGATGCTACACTCGAGGTTTACTGTATCCTTTGGACCTTCTTATTGGCGATGAAACACAGAAATTGCATCGGAATTAAATACAAAAGGCACAATGCCGACTTAAGGACAAGAAGACTGACCCTTCTTTCTGACTATGTTTTGAACCATTCCTGTGACACTAGTTATAGATTCCGATGCTTCATTTTATTGGTTTACTGTATCGCACTGACCTTCTTATTCACGATGAAACACAGAAATTGCACCGGAATGAAATACAAAAGGCACAATGCCGACTTAAGTACAAGAAGACTGACTCTTCTTACTGTGTATGTTTTGAACCATTCCATTGACACTAATTAGCGATTCAGATGCTTCACTTCAGGTTTACTGTATCCCTCTGACCTTCTTATTGACGATGAAACACAGAAATTACATCGGAATTAAATACCAAAGGCACAATGCCGACTTAAGTACATGAAGACCGACTCTTCTTACTGACTATGCTTTGAACCATTCCTGTGACACTAGTAATAGATTCCGATGCTTTACTTCAGGTTTACTGTACCCCTTGGACCTTCTTATTAACGATGAAACACAGAAATTGCATCGGAATTAAATAGAAAGGGCACAATGCTGACTTAAGTACAAGAATACTGTATCTTCTTACTGTCTATGTTTTGAACCATTCCTGTGACACTAGTTATAGATTCCGATGCTTACCTCCAGGTTTACTGTATCCCTTGGACCTTCTTATTGACGATGACACACAGAAAATGCATCGGAATGAAATACAAAAAGCATAATGCCGACTTAAGGACAAGAAGACTGACTCTTCTTACTGACTATGTTTTGAACCATTCCTGTGACACTAGTTATAGATTCCGATGCTTCACTTCAGGTTTACTGTATCCCTTGGACCTCTTATTGACTATGAGACACTGAAATTGCATCGGAATTAAATACAAAAGGCACAATGCCGACATAAGTACATGAAGACAGACTCTTCTTACTGACTATGCTTTGAACGATTCCTGTGACACTTGTTATAGATTCCGATGCTTCACTTCAGGTTTACTGTTTCCCTTGGACCTTATTATTGACGATGAAACACAGAAATTGCATCGGAAATAAATACAAAAGGCACAATGCAAACTTAAGTACATGAAGACTGACTCTTCTTACCGACTATGTTTTGAACCATTCCTGTGACACTACTGATAAGTTCCGATGCTTCACTTCATGTTTACTGTATCCCTTGGACCTTCTTATTGACGATGAAACACTGAAATTGCATCGGAATTAAAAACAAAAGGCACAATGCCGACTTAAGAACTGTCTATGTTTTGACCATTCCTGTGACACTAGTTGTAGATTCCGATGATTCACTCCAGGTTTACTGTAACCCTTGGACCTTCTTATTGACGATGAAACACAGATATTGCATCGGAATTAAATACAAAAAGGCACAAGGCCGACTTATGGACAAGAAGACTGTCTCTTCTTACTGACTATGCTTTGAACCATTCCTGTGACACTAGTTATAGATTCCGATGCTTCACTTCAGGTTTATTGTATCCCTTGGACCCTCTTAATGACGATTAAACACAGAAATTGCATCGGAATTAGATACAAAAGGCACAATGCCGACTTAAGTACATGACGACTGACTCTTCTTACTGACTATGTTTTGAACCATTCCTGTGACACTAGTTATATATTCCGATGCTACACTCGAGGTTTACTGTATCCTTTGGACCTTCTTATGGGCGATGAAACACAGAAATTGCATCGGAATTAAATACAAAAGGCACAATGCCGACTTAAGGACAAGAAGACTGACCCTTCTTTCTGACTATGTTTTGAACCATTCCTGTGACACTAGTTATAGACTCCGATGCTTCATTATATTGGTTTAATGTATCGCACTGACCTTCCTATTCACGATGAAACACAGAAATTGCACCGGAATGAAATACAAAAGGCACAATGCCGACTTAAGTACAAGAAGACCGACTCTTCTTACTGTGTATGTTTTGAACCATTCCATTGTCACTAATTAGCGATTCAGATGCTTCACTTCAGGTTTACTGTATCCCTCAGACCTTCTTATTGACGATGAAACACAGAAATTACATCGTAATTAAATACAAAAGGCACAATGCCGACTTAAGTACAAAAAGACTGACTCTCGTTACCGACTATGTTTTGAACCATTCCTGTGACACTAGTTATAGATTCCGATGCTAGACTTCAGGTTTACTGTATCCCTCTGACATTCTTATTGACGATGAAACACAGAAATCGCATCGGAATTAAATAGAAAAGGCACAATGCCGACTTAAGTACAAGAAGACTGACTCTTCTTACTGTCTATGCTTTGAACCATTCCTATGACACTAGTTATAGATTCCGATGCTTCACTTTATGTTTACCGTATCAATCTGACTTTCTTATTGACGATGAGACACAGAAATTGCATCGGAATTAAATACAAAAGGCACAATGCCGACTTAAGGACAAGAAGACTGACTCTTCTTACTGACTATGATTTGAACCATTCCTGTGACACTAGTTATAGAGTCCGATGCTTCACTTCAGGTTTACTGTATCCCTCTGACCTTCTTATTCACGATGAAACACAGAAATTACATGGGAATTAAATACAAAAGCACAATGCCGACTTAAGGACAAGAAGACTGACTCTTCTTACTGTCTATGTTTTGAACCATTCCATTGACACTAGTTATAGATTCCGATGCTTCACTTCAGGTTTACTGTATCCCTTGGACTTTCTTATTGACGATGAAACACAGAAATTGCATCGGAATTAAATACAAAAGGCACAATGCCGACTTAGGTACATGAAGACTGACTCTTCTTACTTTCTATGTTTTGAACCATTCCTGTGACACTAGTTATAGTTTCCGATGATTCACTTCAGGTTTACTGTATCATTTGGACCTTCTAATTGACGATGAAGTACAGAAATTACATCGGAATTAAATACAAAAGGCACAATGCCGACAAAAGTACAAAAAGACTGACTCTTGTTACTGACTATGTTTTGAACCATTCCTGTGACATTAGTTATAGATTCCGATGCTTCACTTTAGGTTTACTGTATCCCTCTGACCTTCTTACTGACGGAGAAACACAGAAATTGCATCGGAATCAAATAGAAAGGGCACATTGCCGACTTAAGTACAAGAAGACTGACTCTTCTTACTGTCTATGCTTTGAATCATTCCTGTGACACTAGTTATAGATTCCGATGCTTGACTTCATGTTTACTGTATCCCTAGGACCTTCGTATTGACGATGAAACACAGAAATTGCATCGGAATTTAATACCAAAGGCCCAATGCCGACTTAAGTACAAGAAGACTGACTCTTCTTACTGACTATGATTTTAACCATTCCTGTGACACTAGTTATAGAATCCGATGATTCACTTCAGGTTTACTGTATCCCTCTGACCTTCTTATTGAAGATGAAACACAGAAATTGCACGGGAATTAAATACAAAAGCCACAATGCCGACTTAAGTACATGAAGACCGACTCTACTTACTGACTATGCTTTGAACCATTCCTGTGACACTAGTTATAGATTCCGATGCTTTACTTCAGGTTTACTGTATCCCTTGGACCTTCTTATTAACGATGAAACACAGAAATTGCATCGGAATTAAATAGAAAGGGCACAATGCCGACTTAAGTACAAGAAGACTGTATCTTCTTACTGTCTATGTTTTGAACCATTCCTGTGACACTAGTTATAGATTCCGATGCTTCACTCCAGGTATACTGTATCCCTTGGACCTTCTTATTGACGATGAAACACAGAAAATGCATCGGAATTAAATACAAAAGGCATAAAGCCGACTTAAGGACAAGAAGACTGACTGTTCTTACTGACTATGTTTTGAACCATTCCTGTGACACTAGTTATAGATTCCGGTGCTTCACTTCAGGTTTACTGTATCCCTTGGACCTTCTTATTGACTATGAGACACTGAAATTGCATCGGAATTAAATACAAATGGCACAATGCCGACATAAGTACATGAAGACCGACTCTTCTTACTGACTATGCTTTGAACGATTCCTGTGACACTTGTTATAGATTCCAATGCTTCACTTCAGGTTTACTGTTTCCCTTGGACCTTCTTATAGACGATGAAACGCAGAAATTGCATCGGAATTAAATACAAAAGGCACAATGCCAACCTAAGTACATGAAGACTGACTCTTCTTACTGACTATGTTTTGAACCATTCCTGTGACTCTAGTTATAGATTCCGATGCTTCAGTTCAGGTGTACTGTATCCCTTGGACATTCTTATTGACGATGAGACACTGAAATTGCATCCGAATTAAATTCAAAAGCCACAATGCCGACTTAAGTACATGAAGAACGACTCTTCTTACTGACTATGATTTGAACGATTCCAGTGACACTAGTTATGGATTCCGATGCTTCACTCCAGGTTTACTGTATCCCTTGGACCTTCTTACTGACGATGGAACACAGAAATTGCATTGGACTTAATTACAAAAGGCACAATGCCGACTTAAGAACAACAAGACTGACTCTTCTTACTGACTATGTTTTGAACCATTCCTGTGACACTAGTTATAGATTCCGATGCCTCACTTCAGGTTTATTGTATCCCTCTGACTTTCTTATTGACGATGAAACACAGAAATTGCACCGGAATTAAATACAAAAGGGGCAAAGCCGACATAATTACAAGAAGACTGACTCTTCTTACTGTCTATGCTTTGAACCATTCCATTAACACTATTTTTTAGATTCCGATACTTCTCTCCAGGTTTACTGTATCCCTTGGAACTTCTTAATGACGAGGAAACACAGAAATTGCATCGGAATTAAATACAAAAGGTACAATGCCGACTTAAGTACATGAAGACTGACTTTTCTTACTGACTATGTTTGAACCATTCGTGTGACACTAGTTATAGATTCAGATGCTACACTCCAGGTTTACTGTATCCCTTGGACCTTCTTATTGACGATGAAACACATAAATTTCATCGGAATTAAATACAAAAGGCACAATGCCGACTTAAGGACAAAAAGACTGACCCTTCTTTCTGACAATGTTTTGAACCATTCCTCTGACACTAGTTATAGATTCCGATGCTTCACTTCAGGATTACTGTATCCCTCTGACCTTCTTATTGACGATGAAACACAGAAATTTCTTCGGAATTAAATACAAAAGGCACAATGCCGACTTATGGACAAGAGGACTGACTCTTCTTACTGTCTATGTTTTGAACCATTCCTGTGACACTAGTTATATTTTGCGATGCTTCACTTCAGGTTTACTGTATCCCCTGGACCTTCTTATTGACGATGAAACACTGAAATTGCATCGGAATTAAATACAAAAGGCACAATGCCGACTTAAGTACATGAAGACTGACACTTCTTACTGACTATGTTTTGAACCATTCCTGTGACACTAGTCATATATTCCGAGGCTACACTCCAGATTTACTGTATCCTTTGGACCTTCGTATTGGCGATGAAACACAGAAATTGCATCGTAATTAAATACAAAAGGAACAATGCCGACTTAAGTACAAGAGGACTGTATCTTCTTACTGTCGATGTTTTGAACCATTGCTGTGACACTAGTTATTGATTCCGATGCTTCACTCCAGGTTTACTTTATCCCTTGGACCTTCTTACTTTTTTATTGACGATGAAACACGGAAATAGCATCGGAATTAAATACAAAAGGCACAATGCCGACTTAAGTACAAGAAGACTGACTCTTCTTACTGTGTATGTTTTGAACCATTTTATTGACACTAGTTAGAGATTTCGATGCTTCACTTCAGGTTTACTGTATCCCTCTGACCTTCCTATTGACGATGAAACACTGAAATTACATCGGAATTAAATAGAAAAGGCACAATGCCGACTGAAGTACAAAAAGACTGACTCTCATTACTGACTATGTTTGAACCATTCCTGTGACACTAGTTATAGATTCCGATGCTTGACTTCAGGTTTACTGTATCCCTCTGACATTCTTATTGACGATGAAACACAGAAATCGCATCGGAATTAAATAGAAAAGGCACAATGCCGACTTAAGTACAAGAAGACTGACTCTTCTTACTGTCTATGTTTTGAACCATTCCTATGACACTGGTTATAGACTCCGATGCTTCACTTCAGGTTTACTGTATCCCCTTAACCTTCTTATTGACGATGAAACACTGAAATTGCATCGGAATTATATACAAAAGGCACAATGCCGAATTATGGACAAGAAGACTGACTCTTCTTACTGTCTATGTTTGAACCATTCCATTGACACTAGTTATAGATTCCGATGCTTCACTTCAGGTGTACTGTTTCCCTTGGACCTTATTATTGACGATGAAACACAGAAATAGCATCGGAAATATATACAAAAGGCACAATGCCGACTTAAGTATATGAAGACTGACTCTTCCTACCGACTATGTTTTGAACCATTCCTGTGACACTACTGGTATATTCCGATGCTTCACTTCAGGTTTACTGTATCCCTTGGACCTTCTTATTGACGATGAAACACTGAAATTGCATCGGAATTAAATACAAAAGGCACAATGCCGACTTAAGTACATGAAGACCGACTCTCCTTTCTGACTATGTTTTGAACCATTCCTGTGACGCCTGTTATAGATTCCGATGCTTCACTTCAGGTTTACTGTTTCCTTGGACCTTCTTATTGACGATGAAACACAGAAATTGCATCGGAATTAAAAACAAAAGGCACAATGCCGACTTAAGTACTGTCTATGTTTTGACCATTCCTGTGACACTAGTTATAGATTCCGATGATTCACTCCAGGTTTACTGTAACCCTTGGACCTTCTTATTGACGATGAAACACAGAAATTGCATCGGAATTAAATACAAAAGGCACAAGGCCGACTTAGGGACAAGAAGACTGTCTCTTCTTACTGACTATGCTTTGAACCATTCCTGTGACACTAGTTATAGATTCCGATGCTTCACTTCAGGTTTATTGTATCCCTTGGACCTTCTTAATGACAATTAAACACAGAAATTGCATCGGAATTAGATACAAAAGGCACAATGCCGACTTAAGTACTTGACGACTGACTCTTCTTACTGACTATGTTTTGAACCATTCCTGTGACACTAGTTATAGATTCCGATGCTTCATTTTATTGGTTTACTGTATCCCACTGACCTTCTTATTCACGATGAAACACAGAAATTGCACCGGATTGAAATACAAAAGGCACAATGCCGACTTAAGTACAAGAAGACTGACTCTTCCTACTGTGTATGTTTTGAACCATTCCATTGACACTAGTTAGAGATTCAGATGCTTCACTTCAGGTTTACTGTATCCCTCTGACCTTCTTATTGACGATGAAACACAGAAATTACATCGGAATTAAATACAAAAGGCACAATGCCGACTTAAGTACAAAAAGACTGACTCTCGTTACTGACTATGTTTTGAACCATTCCTGTGACACTAGTTATAGATTCCGATGCTAGACTTCAGGTTTACTGTATCCCTCTGACATTCTTATTGACGATGAAATACAGAAATTGCATCGGAATTAAATAGAAAAGGCACAATGCCGACTTAAGTACAAGAAGACTGACTCTTCTTACTGTCTATGCTTTGAACCATTCCTATGACACTAGTTATAGATTCCGATGCTTCACTTCATGTTTACCGATCAATCTGACCTTCTTATTGACGATGAAACACAGAAATTGCATCGGAATGAAATACAAAAGGCACAATGCCGACTTAAGGACAAGAAGACTGACTCTTCTTACTGACTATGATTTGAACCATTCCTGTGACACTAGTTATAGAGACCGATGCTTCACTTCAGGTTTACTGTATCCCTCTGACCTTCTTATTCACGATGAAACACAGAAATTACATCGGAATTAAATACAAAAGGCACAATGCCGACTTAAGGACAAGAAGACTGACTCTTCTTACTGTCTATGTTTTGAACCCTTCCATTGACACTAGTTATAGATTCCGATGCTTCACTTCAGGTTTACTGTATCCCTTGGACTTTCTTATTGACGATGAAACACAGAAATTGCATCGGAATTAAATACAAAAGGCACAATGCCGACTTAGGTACATGAAGACTGACTCTTCTTACTGTCTATGCTTTGAACCATTCCTATGACACTAGTTATAGATTCCGATGCTTCACTTCATGTTTACCGTATCAATCTGACCTTCTTATTGACGATGAAACACAGAAATTGCATCGGAATTAAATACAAAAGGCACAATGCCGACTTAAGGACAAGAAGACTGACTCTTCTTACTGACTATGATTTGAACCATTCCTGTGACACTAGTTATATAGTCCGATGCTTCAATTCAGGTTTACTGTATCCCTCTGACCTTCTTATTCACGATGAAACACAGAAATTACATCAGAATTAAATACAAAAGGCACAATGCCGACTTAAGGACAAGAAGACTGACTCATCTTACTGTCTATGATTTGAACCATTCCATTGACACTAGTTATAGATTCCGATGCTTCACTTCAGGTTTACTGTATCCCTTGGACTTTCTTATTGACGATGAAACACAGAAATTGCATCGGAATTAAATACAAAAGGCACAATGCCGACTTAGGTACATGAAGACTGACTCTTCTTACTTTCTATGTTTTGAACCATTCCTGTGACACTAGTTATAGATTCCGATGATTCACTTCAGGGTTACTGTATCATTTGGACCTTCTTATTGACGATGAAGTACAGAAATTGCATCGGAATTAAATACAAAAGGAACAATGCCGACTTAAGTACAAGAGGACTGTATCTTCTTACTGTCGATGTTTTGAACCATTGCCGTGACACTAGTTATTGATTCCGATGCTTCACTCCAGGTTTACTTTATCCCTTGGACCTTCTTACTTTTTTATTGACGATGAAACACGGAAATAGCATCGGAATTAAATACAAAAGGCACAATGCCGACTTAAGTACAAGAAGACTGACTCTTCTTACTGTGTATGTTTTGAACCATTTTATTGACACTAGTTAGAGATTTCGATGCTTCACTTCAGGTTTACTGTATCCCTCTGACCTTCCTATTGACGATGAAACACAGAAATTACATCGGAATGAAATACAAAAGGCACAATGCCGACTGAAGTACAAAAAGACTGACTCTCATTACTGACTATGTTTGAACCATTCCTGTGACACTAGTTATAGATTCCGATGCTTGACTTCAGGTTTACTGTATCCCTCTGACATTCTTATTGACGATGAAACACAGAAATCGCATCGGAATTAAATAGAAAAGGCACAATGCCGACTTAAGTACAAGAAGACTGACTCTTCTTACTGTCTATGTTTTGAACCATTCCTATGACACTGGTTATAGACTCCGATGCTTCACTTCAGGTTTACTGTATCCCCTTAACCTTCTTATTGACGATGAAACACTGAAATTGCATCGGAATTAAATACAAAAGGCACAATGCCGACTTAAGTACATGAAGACCGACTCTCCTTACTGACTATGTTTTGAACCATTCCTGTGACGCCTGTTATAGATTCCGATGCTTCACTTCAGGTTTACTGTTTCCTTGGACCTTCTTATTGACGATGAAACACAGAAATTGCATCGGAATTAAAAACAAAAGGCACAATGCCGACTTAAGTACTGTCTATGTTTTGACCATTCCTGTGACACTAGTTATAGATTCCGATGATTCACTCCAGGTTTACTGTAACCCTTGGACCTTCTTATAGACGATCAAACACAGAAATTGCATCGGAATTAAATACAAAAGGCACAAGGCCGGCTTAGGGACAAGAAGACTGTCTCTTCTTACTGACTATGCTTTGAACCATTCCTGTGACACTAGTTATAGATTCCGATGCTTCACTTCAGGTTTATTGTATCCCTTGGACCTTCTTAATGACCATTAAACACAGAAATTGCATCGGAATTAGATACAAAAGGCACAATGCCGACTTAAGTACTTGACGACTGACTCTTCTTACTGACTATGTTTTGAACCATTCCTGTGACACTAGTTATATATTCCGATGCTACACTCGAGGTTTACTGTATCCTTTGGACCTTCTTATTGGCGATGAAACACAGAAATTGCATCGGAATTAAATACAAAAGGCACAATGCCGACTTAAGGACAAGAAGACTGACCCTTCTTTCTGACTATGTTTTGAACCATTCCTGTGACACTAGTTATAGATTCCGATGCTTCATTTTATTGGTTTACTGTATCCCACTGACCTTCTTATTCACGATGAAACACAGAAATTGCACCAGATTGAAATACAAAAGGCACAATGCCGACTTAAGTACAAGAAGACTGACTCTTCCTACTGTGTATGTTTTGAACCATTCCATTGACACTAGTTAGAGATTCAGATGCTTCACTTCAGGTTTACTGTATCCCGCTGACCTTCCTATTGACGATGAAACACAGAAATTACATCGGAATTAAATACAAAATTCACAATGCCGACTTAAGTACAAAAAGACTGACTCTCGTTACTGACTATGTTTTGAACCATTCCTGTGACACTAGTTATAGATTCCGATGCTAGACTTCAGGTTTACTGTATCCCTCTGACATTCTTATTGACGATGAAACACAGAAATTGCATCGGAATTAAATAGAAAAGGCACAATGCCGACTTAAGTACAAGAAGACTGACTCTTCTTACTGTCTATGCTTTGAACCATTCCTATGACACTAGTTATAGATTCCGATGCTTCACTTCATGTTTACCGATCAATCTGACCTTCTTATTGACGATGAAACACAGAAATTGCATCGGAATGAAATACAAAAGGCACAATGCCGACTTAAGGACAAGAAGACTGACTCTTCTTACTGACTATGATTTGAACCATTCCTGTGACACTAGTTATAGAGACCGATGCTTCACTTCAGGTTTACTGTATCCCTCTGACCTTCTTATTCACGATGAAACACAGAAATTACATCGGAATTAAATACAAAAGGCACAATGCCGACTTAAGGACAAGAAGACTGACTCTTCTTACTGTCTATGTTTTGAACCCTACCATTGACACTAGTTATAGATTCCGATGCTTCACTTCAGGTTCACTGTATCCCTTGGACTTTCTTATTGACGATGAAACACAGAAATTGCATCGGAATTAAATACAAAAGGCACAATGCCGACTTAGGTACATGAAGACTGACTCTTCTTACTGTCTATGCTTTGAACCATTCCTATGACACTAGTTATAGATTCCGATGCTTCACTTCATGTTTACCGTATCAATCTGACCTTCTTATTGACGATGAAACACAGAAATTGCATCGGATTTAAATACAAAAGGCACAATGCCGACTTAAGGACAAGAAGACTGACTCTTCTTACTGACTATGATTTGAACCATTCCTGTGACACTAGTTATAGAGTCCGATGCTTCTCTTCAGGTTTACTGTATCCTTCTGACCTTCTTATTCACGATGAAACACAGAAATTACATCGGAATTAAATACAAAAGGCACAATGCCGACTTAAGGACAAGAAGACTGACTCATCTTACTGTCTATGTTTTGAACCATTCCATTGACACTAGTTATAGATTCCGATGCTTCACTTCAGGTTTACTGTATCCCTTGGACTTTCTTATTGACGATGAAACACAGAAATTGCATCGGAATTAAATACAAAAGGCACAATGCCGACTTAGGTACATGAAGACTGACTCTTCTTACTTTCTATGTTTTGAACCATTCCTGTGACACTAGTTATAGATTCCGATGATTCACTTCAGGGTTACTGTATCATTTGGACCTTCTTATTGACGATGAAGTACAGAAATTACATCGGAATTAAATACAAAAGGCACAATGCCGACTTAAGTACAAAAAGACTGACTCTAGTACTGACTATGTTTTGAACCACTCCTGTGACATTAGTTATAGATTCCGATGCTTCACTTCAGGTTTACTGTATCCCTCTGACCTTCTTACTGACGATGAAACACAGAAATTGCATCGGAATCAAATAGAAAGGGCACAATGCCGACTTAAGTACAAGAAGACTGACTCTTCTTACTGTCCATGCTTTGAAGCATTCCTGTGACACTAGTTATAGATTCCGATGCTTGACTTCAGGTTTACTGTATCCCTAGGACCTTCGTATTGACGATGAAACACAGAAATTGCATCGGAATTTAATACAAAAGTCACAATGCCGACTTAAGTACAAGAATACTGACTCTTCTTACTGACTATGATTTGAACCATTCCTGTGACACTAGTTATAGAATCCGATGATTCACTTCAGGTTTACTGTATCCCTCTGACCTTCTTATTGAAGATGAAACACAGAAATTGCACGGGAATTAAATACAAAAGCCACAATGCCGACTTGAGTACATGAAGACCGACTCTTCTTACTGACTATGCTTTGAACCATTCCTGTGACACTAGTTATAGATTCCGATGCTTTACTTCAGGTTTACTGTATCCCTTGGACCTTCTTATTAACGATAAAACACAGAAATTGCATCGGAATTAAATAGAAAGGGCACAATGCCGACTTAAGTACAAGAAGACTGTATCTTCTTACTGTCTATGTTTTGAACAATTCCTGTGACACTAGTTATAGATTCCGATGCTACACTCCAGGTTTACTGTATCCCTTGGACCTTCTTATTGACGATGAAACACAGAAAATGCATCGGAATTAAATACAAAAGGCATAATGCCGACTTAAGGACAGGAAGACTGGCTCTTCTTACTGACTATGCTTTGAACCATTCCTGTGACACTGGTTATAGATTCCGATGCTTCACTTCAGGTTTGCTGTATCCCTTGGACCTTCTTATTGACTATGAGACACTGAAATTGCATCGGAATTAAATACAAAAGGCACAATGCCGACATAAGTACATGAAGACCGACTCTTCTTACTGACTTTGCTTTGAACGATTCCTGTGACACTTGTTATAGATTCCGTCGCTTCACTTCATGTTTACTGTTTCCCTTGGACCTTCTTATTGACGATGAAACGCAGAAATTGCATCGGAATTAAATACAAAAGGCACAATGCCAACTTAAGTACATGAAGACTGACTCTTCTTACTGACTATGTTTTGAACCATTCCTGTGACACTAGTTATACATTCCGATGCTTCACTTCAGGTTTACTGTATCCCTTGGACCTTCTTATTGACGATGAGACACTGAAATTGCATCCGAATTAAATACAAAAGCCACAATGCCGACTTAAGTACATGAAGACTGACTTTTCTTACTGACTATGTGTGAACTATTCGTGTGACACTAGTTATAGATTCAGATGCTACACTCCAGGTTTACTGTATCCCCTGGACCTTCTTATTGACGATGAAACACAGAAATTTCATCGGAATTAAATACAAAAGGTACAATGCCGACTTAAGAACAAGAAGACTCACTCCTCCTACTGACTATGCTTTGAACCATTCCTGTGACACTAGTTATAGATTCCGATGCTTCACTTTAGGTTTAGTCTATCCCTTGGACCTTCTTATTGACGAGGAAACACAGAAATTGCATCGGAATTAAATACAAAAGGCACAATGCCGACTTAAGTACATGAAGACTGACTTTTCTTACTGACTACGTTTGAACCATTCGTGTGACACTAGTTATAGATTCAGATGCTACACTCCAGGATTACTGTATCCCTTGGACCTTCCTATTGACGATGAAACACAGATATTTCATCGGAATTAAATACAAAAGGCACAATGCCGACTTAAGGACCAGAAGACTGACCCCTCTTTCCGACAATGTTTTGAACCATTCCTCTGACACTAGTTATAGATTCCGATGCTTCACTTCAAGTTTACTGTATCCCTCTGACCTTCTTATTGTCGATGAATTACAGAAATTTCTTCGGAATTAAATACAAAAGGCACAATGCCGTCTTAAGTACAAGAAAACTGTATCTTCTTACTGTCTATGTTTTGAACCATTCCTGTGACACTAGTTATAGATTTCGATGCTTCACTTTAGGTTTACTGTATCCCTCTGACCTTCTTATTGACGATGAGACACAGAAATTGCACCGGAATTAAATACAAAAGGCACAATGCCGACATAAGTACAAGAAGACTGACGCTTCTTACTGTGTATGTTTTGAACCATTCCATTGACACTAGTTATAGATTCCGATGCTTCACTTCAGGTTTACTGCATCCCTCTGACCTTCTTATTTCCGATGAAACACAGAAATTACATCGGAATTAAATACAAAAGGCACAATGCCTACTTAAGTACAAAAAGACTGACTCTTGTTACTGACTATGTTTTGAACCATTCCTGTGACACTAGTTATAGATTCCGATGCTTGACTTCAGGTTTACTGCATCCCTCAGACCTTCTTATTGACGATGAAACACAGAAAATGCATCGGAATTAAATAGAAAAGGCACAATTTCGACTTAAGTTCAAGAAGACTGACTCTTCTTACTGTCTACGTTTTGAACCATTCCTATGACACTAGTTATAGATTCCGATGCTTCACTTCATGTTTACCGTATCCCTCTGACCTTCTTATTGACGATGAAACACAGAAATTGCATTGGAATTAAATACAAAAGGTACAATGCCGACTTATGGACAAGAGGACTGACTCTTCTTACTGACTATGTTTTGAAACATCCCTCTGACACTAGTTATAGATTCCGATGCTTCACTTCAGGTTTACTGTATCCCTCTGACCTTCTTATTCACGATGAAACACAGAAATTGCATCGGAATTAAATACAAAAGGCACAATGCCGACTTAAGTACATGAAGACTGACTCTTCTTACTGTCTATGATTTTAACCATTCCATTGACACTAGTTATTGATTCCGATGCTTGACTCCAGGTTTACTGTATCCCTTGGACCTTCTTATTGTTGATGAAACACTGAAATTGCATCGGTATTAAATATATTAGGCAAATATGCCGACTTAAGAACAAGAAGACTAACTCTTCTTACTGACTATGTTTTGAACCATTCCTGTGACACTAGTTATAGATTGCGATGCTTCACTTCAGGTTTACTGTATCCCCTGGTCCTTCTTATTGACGATGAAACACTGAAATTGCATCGGAATTAAATACAAAAGGCACAATGCCGACTTAAGTACATGAAGACTGACTCTTCTTACTGACTATGTTTTGAACCATTCCTGTGACACTAGTCATATATTCCGAGGCTACACTCCAGGTTTACTGTTTCCTTTGGAACTTCGTATTGGCGATGGAACACAGAAATTGCATCGGAATTAAATACAAAAGGCACAATGCCGACTTAAGTACAAGAGGACTGTATCTTCTTACTGTCGAAGTTTGAACCATTGCTGTGACACTAGTTATTGATTCCGATGCTTCACTCCAGGTTTACTTTATCCCTTGGACTTTCTTACTTTCTTATTGACGATGAAACACAGAAATAGCATCGGAATTATATGCAAAAGGGACAATGCCGACTTAAGTACAAGAAGACTGACTCTTCCTACTGTGTATGTGTTGAACCATTCCTGTGACACTAGTTATAGATTCCGATGCATCACTTCAGGTTTACTGTATCCCTTGGACCTTCTTATTGAAGATGAAACACAGAAATTGCATCGGAATTAAATACAAAAGGCACAATGCCCACTTAAGTACAAGAAGGCTGACTCTTCTTGCTGTGTATGTTTTGAACCATTCCAGTGACTCTAGTTATAGATTCCGATGCTTCACTTCAGGTTTACTGTATCCCTTGTACCTTTTTATTAACGATGAAACACAGAAATTGCATCGGAATTAAATACAAAAGGCACAATGCCGACTTAAGTACAAGAAGACTGACACTTCTTGCTGTGTATGTTATGAACCATTCCTGTGATACTAGTTATAGATTCCGATGCTTCACTTCAGGTTCACGGTATCCCTCAGACCTTCTTATTGACGACGAAACACAGAAATTGCATCGGAATTAAATAGAGAAGGCACAATGCCGACTTAAGTACAAGACGGCTGACTCTTCCTACTGTCTATGTTTTGAACCATTCCTGTGACTCTAGTAATAGAGTCCGATGCTTCACTTCAGGTTTACTGTATCCCTTGCACCTTCTTATTGACGATGAAACACTGAAATTGCATCGGAATTGAATACAAAAGGCACAATGTCGACTTGAGTACAAGAAGACTGACTCTTCTCAATGTCTATGTTCTGAACCTTTTCTGTGACACTAGTTATAGATTCCGTTGCTTCACTTCAGGTTTACTGTATCCCTTGGACCTCCTTATTGACGACGAAACACAGAAATTGCATCGGAATTAAATAGAAAAGGCACAATGCTGACTTAAGTACAAGAAGACTTACTCTTCCTTGGCTATGTTCTGAACCATTCCTGTGACACTAGATATAGATTCCGATGCGTCACTTCAGGTTTACTGTATCCCTCTGTCCTTCTTATTGACGATGAAACACAGAAATTGCATCGGAATTAAATACAAAAGGCACAATGCCGATTTAAGTACAAGAAGAAACTCTCTCTTCTTACTGTCTATGTTTTGAACCATTCCTGTGACACTAGTTATAGATTCCGAAGCTTCACTTCTGGTTTACTGTATCCTTTGGACCTTCTTATTGACGATGAAACACAGAATTTGCATCGGAATTAAATACAAAAGGCACAATGCCGACTTAAGTACAAGAATACCGACTCTTCTTACCATCTATGATTTGAGCAATTCCTGTGACACTAGTTATAGATTCCGATGCTTCACCTCAGGTTTACTGTATCCCTTGGACGTTCTTATCGACGATGAAAGACTGAAATAGCATCGAAATTAAATACAAAAGTCACAATGCCGACATAAGTACAAGAAGACTGACTCTTCTTACTGTCTATGATTTGAACCATTCCTGTGACACCAGTTATAGATTACGATTCTTCACTTCAGGTGTGCTGTATCCCTTGGACCTTCTTATTGACGATGAAACACAGAAATTGGATCGGAATTAAATACAAAAGGCACGATGCCGGCTCAAATACAAGATGACTGGCTCTTCTTACTCTCTATGTTTTAACCATTCCTGTGACACTAGTTATAGATTACGATGCTTCACTTCAGGTTTACTGTATCCCTCTGTCCTTCTTATTGACGATGAAACACAGAAATTGCTTCGGAATTAAATACAAAAGGCACAATGCCAACTCAAATACAAGATGACTGGCTCTTCTTACTCTCTATACTTTGATCCTTTCCTGTGAGACCAGCTTTAGATTCCGATGCTTAACTATAAGTTTACTGTATCCCTTGGACCTTCTTGTTGACGATAAAACACAGAAATTGCATCGGAATTAAATACAAAATGCACAATGCCGACTTAAGTACCTGAAGACTGACTCTTCGTACTGTCTATGTTTTGAACCATTCCTGTGACACTAGTTATAGATTCCGATGCTTCACTTCAGGTTTACTGTATCCCTTGGACCTTGTTATTACCGATGAAACACAGAAATTGCATCGGGATTAAATACAAAAGGCACAATGCCGATTTAAGTACAAGAAGACTGACTCTTCCTACTGTCTATGTTTTGAACCATTCCTGTGACACTAGTTATAGATTCCGATGCATCACTTCAGGTTTACTGTATCCCTTGGACATTCTTATTGACGATGAAACACAGAAATTGCATCGGAATTAAATGCAAAAGGCACAATGCCGACTTAAGTACAAGAAGACTGACTCTTCTTGCTGTGATTGTTTGAACAATTCCTGTGACACTAGTTATAGATTCCGATGCTTCACTTCAGGTTTACTGTATCCCTTAGACCTTCTTATTGACGACGAAACACAGAAATTGCATCGGAATGAAATAGAAAAAGCACAATGCCGACTTAAGTACAAGAAGACTGACTCTTCCTACCGTCTATGTTTTGAACCATTCCAGTGACTCTAGATATAGATTCCGATCCTTCACTTCAGGTTTACTGTATCCCTTGGACCTTCTTATTGACGATGAAACACAGAAATTGCATCGTAATTAAATACAAAAGGCACAATGCCGACTTAAGTACAAGAAGACTGACTCTTCTTGCTGTGTATGTTTTGAACCATTCCTGTGATACTAGTTATAGATTCCGATGCTTCACTTCAGGTTTACTGTATCCTTGGGACCTTCTTATTGACGATGAAACACAGAATTTGCAACGGAATTAAATACAAAAGGCACAATGCCGACTTAAGTACAAGAAGACTGACTCTTCTTACTCTCTATGTTTTCAGCAATTCCTGTGACAATAGTTATAGATTCCGATGCTTCACTTCAGGTTTACTGTATCCCTTGGACCTTCTTATCGACGATGAAACACAGAAATAGCATCGAAATTAAATAAAAAAGGTACAATGCCGACTTAGGTACAAGAAGACAGATTCCTCTTACTGTCGATGTTTTGAACCACTCCTGTGACACTAGTTATAGATTCCGATGCTTCACTTCAGGTTTACTGTATCCCTTGGACCTTCTTATTGACGACGAAACACATAAATTGCATCGGAATTAAATACAAAAGGCACAATGCCGACTTAAGTACATGAAGACTGACTTTTCTTACTGACTATGTTTGAACCATTCGTGTGACACTAGTTATAGATTCAGATGCTACACTCCAGGTTTACTGTATCCCTTGGACCTTCTTATTGACGATGAAACACAGAAATTTCATCGGAATTAAATACAAAAGGCACAATGCGCGACTTAAGGACAAGAAGACTGACCCTTCTTTCTGACAATGTTTTGAACCATTACTCTGACACTAGTTATAGATTCCGATGCTTAACTTCAGGATTACTGTATCCCTCTGACCTTCTTATTGACGATGAAACACAGAAATTTCTTCGGACTTAAATACAAAAGGCCCAATGCCGTCTTAAGTACAACAAAACTGTATCTTCTTACTGTCTATGTTTTGAACCATTCCTGTGACACTAGTTACTGATTCCGATGTTCACTCCAGGTTTACTGTATCCCTTGGGCCTTCGTATTGACGATGAAACACAGAAATAGCATCGGAATTAAATACAAAAGGCACAATGCCGACTTAAGGACAAGAAGCCTGACTCTTCTTACTGACTATGTTTTGAACCATTCCTGTGACACTAGTTATAGATTTCGATGCTTCACTTTAGGTTTACTGTATCCCTCTGACCTTCTTATTGACGATGAGACACAGAAATTGCACCGGAATTAAATACAAAAGGCACAATGCCGACTTAAGTACATGAAGACTGACTCTTCTTACTGTCTATGTTTTGAACCATTCCATTGTCACTAGTTATAGATTCCGATGCTTCACTCCAGGTTTACTGTATCCCTTGGACCTTCTAATATTCGATGAAACACTGAAATTGCATCGGTATTAAATATATGAGACAAATATGCCGACTTAAGTACAAGAAGACTGACTCTTCGTACTGTCTATGTTTTGAACCATTCCTGTGACACTAGTTATAGATTCCGATGCTTCACTTCAGGTTTACTGTATCCCTTGGACCTTGTTATTGACGATGAAACACAGAAATTGCATCGGAATTAAATACAAAAGGCACAATGCCGACTTAAGTACAAGAAGACTGACTCTTCTTGCTGTGTATGTTTTGATCCATTCCAGTGACTCTAGTTATAGATTCCGATGCTTCACTTCAGGTTTACTGTATCCCTTGTACCTTTTTATTGACGATGAAACACAGAAATTGCATCGGAATTAAATACAAAAGGCACAATGCCGACTTAAGTACAAGAAGACTGACACTTCTTGCTGTGTATGTTATGAACCATTCCTGTGATACTAGTTATAGATTCCGATGCTTCACTTCATGTTTACGGTATCCCTCAGACCTTCTTATTGACGACGAAACACAGAAATTGTATCGGAATTAAATAGAAAATTCACAATGCCGACTTAAGTACAAGAAGGCTGACTCTTCCTACTGTCTATGTTTTGAACCATTCCTGTGACTCTAGTTATAGAGTCCGATGCTTCACTTCAGGTTTACTGTATCCCTTGGACCTTCTTATTGACGATGAAACACTGAAATTGCATCGGAATTGAATACAAAAGGCACAATGCCGACTTGAGTACAAGAAGACTGACTCTTCTCAATGTCTATGTTCTGAACCTTCTCTGTGACACTAGTTATAGATTCCGTTGCTTCACTTCAGGTTTACAGTATCCGTTGGACCTCCTTATTGACGACGAAACACAGAAATTGCATCGGAATTAAATAGAAAAGGCACAATGCTGACTTAAGTACAAGAAGACTGACTCTTCCAACTGTCTATGTTTGAATCATTCCTGTGACACTAGTTATAGATTACGATGCTTCACTTCCGGTTTACTGTATCCCTCTGTCCTTCCTATTGACGATGAAACACAGAAGTTGCATCCGAATTAAATACAAAAGGCACAATGCCGAATTAAGTACAAGAAGAAACTCTCTCTTCTTACTGTCTATGTTTTGAACCATTCCTGTGACACTAGTTATAGATTCCGAATCTTCACTTCTGGTTTGCTCTATCCTTTGGACCTTCTTATTGACGATGAAACACAGAATTTGCATCGGAATTAAATACAAAAGGCACAATGCCGACTTAAGTACAAGAAGACCGACTCTTCTTACCATCTATGTTTTGAGCAATTCCTGTGACACTAGTTATAGATTCCGATGCTTCACTTAAGGTTTACTGTATCCCTTGGACGTTCTTATCGACGATGAAATACTGAAATAGCATCGAAATTAAATACAAAAGGCACAACGCCGACATAAGTACAAGAAGACTGACTTTCTTACTGTCTATGATTTGAACCATTCCTGTGACACCAGTTATAGATTACGATTCTTCACTTCAGGTGTGCTGTATCCCTTGGACCTTCTTATTGACGATGAAACACAGAAATTGGATCGGAATTAAATACAAAAGGCACAATGCCGACTCAAATACAAGATGACTGGCTCTTCTTACTCTCTATGTTTTAACCATTCCTGTGACACTAGTTATAGATTACGGTGCTTCACTTCAGGTTTACTGTATCCCTCTGTCCTTCTTATTGACGATGAAACACAGAAATTGCTTCGGAATTAAATACAAAAGGCACAATGCCAACTCAAATACAAGATGACTGGCTCTTCTTACTCACTATGCTTTGAACCTTTCCTGTGAGACCAGTTTTAGATTCCGATGCTTAACTATAAGTTTACTGTATCCCTTGGACCTTCTTGTTGACGATAAAACACAGAAATTGCATCGGATTTAAATACAAAATGCACAATGCCGACTTAAGTACAAGAAGACTGACTCTTCGTACTGTCTATGTTTTGAACCATTCCTGTGACACTAGTTATAGATTCCGATGCTTCACTTCAGGTTTACTGTATCCCTTGGACCTTGTTATTGACAATGAAACACAGAAATTGCGTCGGGATTAAATACAAAAGGCACAATGCCGATTTAAGTACAAGAAGACTGACACTTCCTACTGTCTATGCTTTGAACCATTCCTGTGACACTAGTTATTGATTCCGATGCATCACTTCAGGTTTACTGAATCCCTTGGACCTTCTTATTGACGATGAAACACAGAAATTGCATCGGAATTAAATACAAATGGCACAAGGCCGACTTAAGTACAAGAAGACTGACTCTTCTTGCTGTGTATGTTTTGAACAATTCCTGTGACACTAGTTATAGATTCCGATGCTTCACTTCAGGTTTACTGCATCCCTTAGCCCTTCTTATTGACGACGAAACACATAAATTGCTTCGGAATTAAATAGAAAAAGCACAATGCCGACTTAAGTACAAGAAGACTGACTCTACCTACTGTCTATGCTTTGAACCATTCCAGTGACTCTAGTTATAGATTCCGATGCTTCACTTCAAGTTTACTGTATCTCTTGGACCTTCTTATTGACGATGAAACACAGAAATTGCATCGGAATTAAATACAAAAGGCACAATGCCGACTTAAGTACAAGAAGACTGACTCTTCTTGCTGTGTATGTTTTGAACCATTCCTCTGATACTAGTTATAGATTCCGATGCTTCACTTCAGGTTTACTGTATCCTTGGGACCTTCTTATTGACGATGAAACACAGAATTTGCAACGAAATTAAATACAAGAGGCACAATGCCGACTTAAGTACATGAAGACTGACTTTTCTTACTGACTATGTTTGAACCATTCGTGTGACACTAGTTATAGATTCAGATGCTACACTCCAGGTTTACTGTATCCCTTGGACCTTCTTATTGACGATGAAACACAGAAATTTCATCGGAATTAAATACAAAAGGCACAATGCCGACTTAAGGACAAGAAGACTGACCCTTATTTCTGACAATGTTTTGAAACATTCCTCTGACACTAGTTATAGATTCCGATGCTTGACTTCAGGATTACTGTATCCCTCTGACCTTCTTATTGACGATGAAACACAGAAATAGCATCGGAATTAAATACAAAAGGCACAATGCCGACTTAAGGACAAGAAGACTGACTCTTCTTACTGACTATGTTTTGAACCATTCCTGTGACACTAGTTATAGATTTCGATGCTTCACTTTAGGTTTACTGTATCCCTCTGACCTTCTTATTGACGATGAGACACAGAAATTGCACCGGAATTAAATACAAAAGGCACAATGCCGACTTAAGTACATGAGGACTGACTCTTCTTACTGTCTATGTTTTAACCATTCCTGTGACACTAGTTATAGTTTACGATGCTTCACTTCCGGTTTACTGTATCCCTCTGTCCTTCTTATTGACGATGAAACACAGAAATTGCATCCGAATTAAATACAAAAGGCACAATGCCGACTTAAGTACAAGAAGAAACTCTCTCTTCTTACTGTCTATGTTTTGAACCATTCCTGTGACACTAGTTATAGATTCCGAAGCTTCACTTCAGGTTTACTCTATCCTTTGGACCTTCTTATTGACGATGAAACACAGAATTTGCATCGGAATTAAATACAAAAGGCACAATGCCGACTTAAGTACAAGAAGACCGACTCTTCTTACCATCTATGTTTTGAGCAATTCCTGTGACACTAGTTATAGATTCCGATGCTTCACTTCAGGTTTACTGTATGCCTTGGACCTTCTTATTGACGACGAAACACAGAAATTGCATCGGAATTAAATACAAAAGGCACAATGCCGACTTAAGTACATGAAGACTGACTTTTCTTATTGACTATGTTTGAACCATTCGTGTGACACTAGTTATAGATTCAGATGCTACACTCCAGGTTTACTATATCCCTTGGACCTTCTTATTGACGATGAAACACAGAAATTTCATCGGAATTAAATACAAAAGGCACAATGCCGACTTAAGGACAAGAAGACTGACCCTTCTTTCTGACAATGTTTTGAAACATTCCTCTGACACTAGTTATAGATTCCGATGCTTCACTCCAGGTTTACTGTATCCCTTGGACCTTCTTATTGTCGATGAAACACTGAAATTGCATCGGTATTAAATATATTAGGCAAATATGCCGACTTAAGTACAAGAAGACTGACTCTTCTTACTGACTATGTTTTGAGCCATTCCTGTGACACAAGTTATAGATTGCGATGCTTCACTTCAGGTATACTGTATCCCCTGGACCTTCTTATTGACGATGAAACACTGAAATTGCATCGGAATTAAATACAAAAGGCACAATGCCGACTTAAGTACATGAAGACTGACCCTTCTTACTGACTATGTTTTGAACCATTCCTGTGACACTAGTCATATATTCCGAGGCCACACTCCAGGTTTACTGTATCCTTTGGACCTTCGTATTGGCGATGAAACACAGAAATTGCATCGGAATTAAATACAAAAGGCACAATGCCGACTTAAGTACAAGAAGACTGACTCTTCTTACTGAGTATGTTTTGAACCATTCCATTGACACTAGTTAGAGATTTCGATGCTTCACTTCAGGTTTACTGTATCCCTCTGACCTTCTAATTGACGATGAAACACAGAGATTACATCGGAATGAAATACAAAAGGCACAATGCCGACTGAAGTACAAAAAGACTGACTCTCATTACTGACTATGTTTGAACCATTCCTGTGACACTACTTATAGATTCCGATGCTTGACTTCAGGTTTACTGTATCCCTCTGACATTCTTATTGACGATGAAACACAGAAATCGCATCGGAAATAAATAGAAAAGGCACAATGCCTACTTAAGTACAAGAAGACTGACTCTTCTTACTGTCTATGTTTGAACCATTCCATTGACACTAGTTATAATTTCCGATGCTTCACTTCAGGTTTACTGTATCCCTTGGACCTTCTTATTGACGACGAAACACAGAAATTGCATCGGAATTAAATAGAAAAGGCACAATGCCGACTTAAGTACAAGAAGACTGACTCTTCTTGCTGTGTATGTTTTGAACCATTCCTCTGATACTAGTTATAGATTCCGATGCTTCACTTCAGGTTTACTGTATCCTTGGGACCTACTTATTGACGATGAAACACAGAATTTGCAACGAAATTAAATACAAGAGGCACAATGCCGACTTAAGTACATGAAGACTGACTTTTCTTACTGACTATGTTTGAACCATTCGTGTGACACTAGTTATAGATTCAGATGCTACACTCCAGGTTTACTGTATCCCTTGGACCTTCTTATTGACGATGAAACACAGAAATTTCATCGGAATTAAATATAAAAGGCACAATGCCGAGTTAAGGACAAGAAGACTGACCCTTATTTCTGACAATGTTTTGAAACATTCCTCTGACACTAGTTATAGATTCCGATGCTTGACTTCAGGATTACTGTATCCCTCTGACCTTCTTATTGACGATGAAACACAGAAATATCTTCGGAATTAAATACAAAAGGCACAATGCCGTCTTAAGTACAAGAAAACTGTATCTTCTTACTTTCTATGTTTTGAACCATTCCTGTGCCACTAGTTACTGATTCCGATGTTCACTCCAGGTTTACTGTATCCCTTGGACGTTCGTATTGACGATGAAACACAGAAATAGCATCGGAATTAAATACAAAAAGCACAATGCCGACTTAAGGACAAGAAGACTGACTCTTCTTACTGACTATGTTTTGAACCATTCCTGTGACACTAGTTATAGATTTCGATGCTTCACTTTAGGTTTACTGTATCCCTCTGACATTCTTATTGACGATGAGACACAGAAATTGCACCGGAATTAAATACAAATGGCACAATGCCGACTTAAGTACATGAGGACTGACTCTTCTTACTGTCTATGTTTTAACCATTCCTGTGACACTAGTTATAGATTACGATGCTTCACTTCCGGTTTACTGTATCCCTCTGTCCTTCTTATTGACAATGAAACACAGAAATTGCATCCGAATTAAATACAAAAGGCACAATGCCGACTTAAGTACAAGAAGAAACTCTCTCTTCTTACTGTCTATGTTTTGAACCATTCCTGTGACACTAGTTATAGATTCCGAAGCTTCACTTCAGGTTTACTCTATCCTTTGGACCTTCTTATTGACGATGAAACACAGAATTTGCATCGGAATTAAATACAAAAGGCACAATGCCGACTTAAGTACAAGAAGACCGACTCTTCTTACCATCTATGTTTTGAGCAATTCCTGTGACACTAGTTATAGATTCCGATGCTTCACTTCTGGTTTACTGTATGCCTTGGACCTTCTTATTGACGACGAAACACAGAAATTGCATCGGAATTAAATACAAAAGGCACAATGCCGACTTAAGTACATGAAGACTGACTTTTCTTATTGACTATGTTTGAACCATTCGTGTGACACTAGTTATAGATTCAGATGCTACACTCCAGGTTTACTATATCCCTTGGACCTTCTTATTGACGATGAAACACAGAAATTTCATCGGAATTAAATACAAAAGGCACAATGCCGACTTAAGGACAAGAAGACTGACCCTTCTTTCTGACAATGTTTTGAAACATTCCTCTGACACTAGTTATAGATTCCGATGCTTCACTCCAGGTTTACTGTATCCCTTGGACCTTCTTATTGTCGATGAAACACTGAAATTGCATCGGTATTAAATATATTAGGCAAATATGCCGACTTAAGTACAAGAAGACTGACTCTTCTTACTGACTATGTTTTGAACCATTCCTGTGACACAAGTTATAGATTGCGATGCTTCACTTCAGGTATACTGTATCCCCTGGACCTTCTTATTGACGATGAAACACTGAAATTGCATCGGAATTAAATACAAAAGGCACAATGCCGACTTAAGTACATGAAGACTGACCCTTCTTACTGACTATGTTTTGAACCATTCCTGTGACACTAGTCATATATTCCGAGGCCACACTCCAGGTTTACTGTATCCTTTGGACCTTCGTATTGGCGATGAAACACAGAAATTGCATCGGAATTAAATACAAAAGGCACAATGCCGACTTAAGTACAAGAAGACTGACTCTTCTTACTGAGTATGTTTTGAACCATTCCATTGACACTAGTTAGAGATTTCGATGCTTCACTTCAGGTTTACTGTATCCCTCTGACCTTCTAATTGACGATGAAACACAGAAATTACATCGGAATGAAATACAAAAGGCACAATGCCGACTGAAGTACAAAAAGACTGACTCTCATTACTGACTATGTTTGAACCATTCCTGTGACACTACTTATAGATTCCGATGCTTGACTTCAGGTTTACTGTATCCCTCTGACATTCTTATTGACGATGAAACACAGAAATCGCATCGGAAATAAATAGAAGAGGCACAATGCCTACTTAAGTACAAGAAGACTGACTCTTCTTACTGTCTATGTTTGAACCATTCCATTGACACTAGTTATAATTTCCGATGCTTCACTTCAGGTTTACTGTATCCCTTGGACCTTCTTATTCACGACGAAACACAGAAATTGCATCGGAATTAAATAGAAAAGGCACAATGCTGACTTAAGTACAAGATGACTGACTCTTGCGTGTCTATGTTCTGAACCATTCCTGTGACACTAGAAATAGATTCCGATGCGTCACTTCAGGTTTACTGTATCCTTTGGACCTTCGTATTGACGATGAAACACAGAAATTGCATCGGAATTAAATACAAAAGGCACAATGCCTACTTAAGTACAAGAAGACTGACTCTTCCAACTGTCTATGTTTGAATCATTCCTGTGACCCTAGTTATAGATTACGATGCTTCACTTCAGGTTTACTGTATCCCTCTGTCCTTCTTATTGAAGATGAAACACAGAAATTGCATCGGAATTAAATACAAAAGGCACAATGCCGACTTAAGTACAAGAAGACTCACTCTTCTTACTGTCTATGTTTTGAACCATTCCTGTGACACTATTTAAAGATTCCGAAGCTTCACTTCAGGTTTACTGTATCCTTTGGACCTTCTTATTGACGATGAAACACAGATTTTGCATCGGAATTAAACACAAAAGGCACAATGCCGACTTAAGTACAAGAAGACCGACTGTTCTTACCATCTATGTTTTGAGCAATTCCTGTGACACTAGTTATAGATTCCGATGCTTCACTTCAGGTTAAAAGTATCCCGTGGACCTTGTTATTGACGATGAAACACAGAAATTGCATCGGAATTAAATACAAAAGGCACAATGCCGATTTAAGTACAAGAAGACTGACTCTTTCTACTGTCTATGTTTTGAACCATTCCTGTGACACTAGTTATAGATTCCGATGCATCACTTCAGGTTTACTGTATCCCTTGGACCTTCTTATTGACGATGAAACACAGAAATTGCATCAGAATTAAATACAAAAGGCACAATGCCGACTTAAGTACAAGAAGACTGACTCTTCTTGCTGTGTATGTTTTGAACCATTCCTGTGACACTAGTTATAGATTCCGATGCTTCACTTCAGGTTTACTGTATCCCTTAGACCTTCTTATTGACGACGAAACACAGATATTGCATCGGAATTAAATAGAAAAGGCACAATGCCGACTTAAGTACAAGAAGGCTGACTCTTCCTACTGTCAATGTTTTGAACCATTCCAGTGACTCTAGTTATAGATTCCGATGCTTCACTTCAGGTTTACTGTATCCCTTGGACCTTTTTATTGACGATGAAACACAGAAATTGCATCGGAATTAAATATAAAAGGCACAATGCCGACTTAAGTACAAGAAGACTGACTCTTCTTGCTGTGTATGTTTTGAACCATTCCTGTGATACTAGTTATAGATTCCGATGCTTCACTTCCGGTTTACGGTATCCCTCAGACCTACTTATTGACGACGAAACACAGAAATTGCATCGGAATTAAATAGAAAAGGCACAATGCCGACTTAAGTACAAGAAGACTGACTCTTCTCACTGTCTATGTTCTGAACCTTTTCTGTGACACTAGTTATAGATTCCGATGCTACACTTCAGGTTTACTGTATCCCTTGGACCTCCTTATTGACGACGAAACACAGAAATTGCACCGGAATTAAATAGAAAAGGCACAATGCTGACTGAAGTACAAGAAGACTGACTCTTCCTTGGCTATGTTCTGAACCATTCCTGTGACACTAGATATAGATTCCGATGCTTCACTTCAGGTTTACTGTATCCCTTGGACCTTGTTATTGACGATGAAACACAGAAATTGCAATTGGATTAAATACAAAAGGCACAATGCCGATTTAAGTACAAGGAGACTGACTCTTCCCACTGTCTATGTTTTGAACCATTCCTGTGACACTAGTTATAGATTCCGATGCATCACTTCAGGTTTACTGTATCCCTTGGACCTTCTTATCGACGATGAAACACAGAAATTGCATCGGAAATAAATACAAAAGGCACAATGCCGACTTAAGTACAAGAAGACTGACTCTTCTTGCTGTGTATGTTTTGAACCATTCCTGTGACACTAGTTATAGATTCCGATGCTTCACTTCAGGTTTACTGTATCCCTTAGACCTTCTTATTGACGACGAAACACAGGAATTGCATCGGAATTAAATAGAAAAGGCACAATGCCGACTTAGGTACAAGAAGACAGATTCCTCTTACTGTCTATGTTTTGAACCACTCCTGTGACACTAGTTATAGATTCCGATGCTTCACTTCAGGTTTACTGTATCCCTTGGACCTTCTTATTGACGACGAAACACAGAAATTGCATCGGAATTAAATACAAAAGGCACAATGCCGACTTAAGTACAAGAAGACTGACTCTTCTTGCTGTGTATGATTTGAACCATTCCTGTGATACTAGTTATAGATTCCGATGCTTCACTTCAGGTTTACTGTATCCTAGGGACCTTCTTATTGACGATGAAAAACAGAATTTGCAACGGAATTAAATACAAGAGGCACAATGCCGACTTAAGTACAAGAAGACAGACTCTTCTTACTGTCTATGTTTTCAGCAATTCCTGTGACACTAGTTATAGATTACGATGCTTCATTTCAGGTTTACTGTATCCCTTGGACCTTCGTATCGACGATGAAACACAGAAATAGCATCGAAATTAAATACAAAAGGTACAATGCCGACTTAGGTACAAGTAGACAGATTCCTCTTACTGTCTATGTTTTGAACCACTCCTGTGACACTAGTTATAGATTCCGATGCTTCACTTCAGGTTTACTGTATCCCTTGGACCATCTTATTGACGACGAAAAACAGAAATTGCATCGGAATTAAATACAAAAGGCACAATGCCGACTTAAGTACAAGAAGACTGACTCTTCCTACTGTCTACGTTTTAACCATTCCTGTGACACTAGTTATAGATTCCGATGTTTCACTTCAGGTTTACTGTATCCCTCTGCCCTTCTTATTGACGATGAAACACAGAAATTGCATCGGAATTAAATACAAAAGGCACAATGCCGACTTAAGTACAAGAAGACTGACTCTTCGTACTGTCTATGTTTTGAACCATTCCTGTGACACTAGTTATAGATTCCGATGCTTCACTTCAGGTTTACTGTATCCCTTGGACGTTCTTATCGACGATGAAAGACTGAAATAGCATCGAAATTAAATACAAAAGGCACAATGCCGACTTAAGTACAAGAAGACTGACTCTTCTTACTGTCTATGATTTCAACCATTCCTGTGACACCAGTTATAGATTACGATTCTTCACTTCAGGTGTGCTGTATACCTTGCACCTTCTTATTGACGATGAAACACAGAAATTGGATCGGAATTAAATACAAAAGGCACAATGCCGACTCAAATCCAAGATGACTGGCTCTTCTTACTCTCAACGTTTTAACCATTCCTGTGGCACTAGTTATAGATTACGATGCTTCACTTCAGGTTTACTGTATCCCTCTGTCCTTCTTATTGACGATGAAACACAGAAATTGCTTCGGAATTAAATACAAAAGGCACAATGCCAACTCAAATACAAGATGACTTGCTCTTCTTACTGTCTATGCTTTGAACCTTTCCTGTGAGACCTGTTTTAGATTCCGATGCTTCACTATAAGTCTACTGTACCCCTTGGACCTTCTTGTTGACGATAAAACACAGAAATTGCATCGGAATTAAATACAAAATGCACAATGCCGACTTAAGTACAAGAAGACTGACTCTTCGTACTGTCTATGTTTTGAACCATTCCTGTGACACTAGTTATAGATTCCGATGCTTCACTTCAGGTTTACTGTATCCCTTGGACCTTGTTATTGACGATGAAACACAGAAATTGCATCGGGATTAAATACAAAAGGCACAATGCCGATTATGTACAAGAAGACTGACTCTTCCTACTGTCTATGTTTTGAACCATTCCTGTGACACTAGTTATAGATTCCGATGCATCACTTCAGTATTACTGTATCCCTTGGACCTTCTTATTGACGATGAAACACAGAAATTGCATCGGAATTAAATCCAAAAGGCACAATGCCGACTTAAGTACAAGAAGACTGACTCTTCTTGCTGTGTATGCTTTGAACCATTCCTTTGACACTAGTTATAGATTCCGATGCTTCACTTCTGGTTTACTGTATCCCTTAGACCTTCTTATTGACGACGAAACACAGAAATTGCATCGGAATTAAATAGAAAAGGCACAATGCCGACTTAAGTACAAGAAGACTGACTCTTCCTACTGTCTATGTTTTGAACCATTCCAGTGTCTCTAGTTATAGATTCCGATGCTTCACTTCAGGTTTACTGTATCCCTTGGACCATCTTATTGACGATGAAACACAGAAATTGCATCGGAATTAAATACAAAAGGCACAATGCCGACTTAAGTACAAGAAGACTGACTCTTCCTACTGTCTACGTTTTAACCATTCCTGTGACACTAGTTATAGATTCCGATGTTTCACTTCAGGTTTACTGTATCCCTCTGACCTTCTTATTGACGATGAAACACAGAAATTGCATCGGAATTAAATACAAAAGGCACAATGCCGACTTAAGTACAAGAAGACTCACTCTTCTTACTGTCTATCCATTGAACCATTCCTGTGACACTAGTTCTAGATTCCGAAGCTTCACTTCAGGTTTACTGTATCCTTTGGACCTTCTTATTGACGATGAAACACAGAATTTGCATCGGAATTAAATACAAAAGGCACAATGCCGACTTAAGTACAAGAAGACCGACTCTTCTTACCATCTATGTTATGAGCAATTCCTGTGACACTATATTTAGATTCCGATGCTTCACTATAAGTTTACTGTATGCCTTGGACCTTCTTGTTGACGATAAAACACAGAAATTGCATCGGAGTTAAAAACAAAAAGCACAATGCCGACTTAAGTACAAGAAGACTGACTCTTCTTGCTGTGTATGTTTTGAACCTTTCCTGTGACACTAGATATAGATTCCGATGCTTTACTTCAGGTTTACTGTATCCCTTGGACCTTGTTATTGACGACGAAACACAGAAATTGCATCGGAATTAAATACAAAAGGCACAATGCCGACTTAAGTACAAGAAGACTGACTCTTCCTACTGTCTATGTTTTAACGATTCCTGTGACACTAGTTACAGATTCCGTTGCTTCACTTCAGGTTTACTGTATCCCTCTGAAATTCTTATTGAAGATGAAACACAGAAATTGCCTCGGAATTAAATACAAACGGCACAGTGCCGACTTAAGTACAAGAAGACTGACTCTTCCTACTGTCTTTGTTTTGAACCATTCCTGTGACTCTAGTAAGAGATTCCGATGCTTCACTTCAGGTTTACTGTATCCCTTGGACCTTCTTATTGACGATGAAACACAGAAATTGCATCGGAATTAAATACAAAACTCACAATGCCGACTTAAGTACAAGAAGACTGACTCTTCTCACTGTGTTTGTTTTGAACCATTCCTGTGACTCTAGTAACAGATTAAGATGCTTCACTTCCGGTTTACTGTATCCCTTGGACCTTCTTATTGACGATGAAACACAGAAATTGCATCGGAATTAAATACAAAACTCACAATGCCGACTTAAGTATAAGAAGACTGACTCTTCTCACTGTCTATGTTTTGAACCTTTTCTGTGACACTAGTCATAGATTCCGATGCTTCACTTCAGGTTTACTGTATCCCTTGGAGCTTCTTATTGACGACGAAACACAGAAATTGCATCGGAATTAAATAGAAAAGGCACAATGCCTACTTAAGTACAAGAAGACTCACTCTTCTTACTGTCTATGTTTAGAACCATTCCTATGACACTAGTTATAGATTCCGAAGCTTCACTTCAGGTTCACTGTATCCTTTGGACCTTCTTATTGACGATGTAACACAGAATTTGCATCGGAATTAAATACAAAAGGCACAATGCCGACTTAAGTACAAGAAGACCGACTCTTCTTAACATCTATGTTTTGAGCAATTCCTGTGACACTAGTTATAGATTCCGATGCTTCACTTCAGGTTTACTGTATCCCTTGGACCATCTTATTGACGATGAAACACAGAAATTGCATCGGAATTAAATACAAAAGGCACAATGCCGACTTAAGTACAAGAAGACTGACTATTCCTACTGTCTACGTTTTAACCATTCCTGTGACACTAGTTATAGATTCCGATGTTTCACTTCAGGTTTACTGTATCCCTCTGACCTTCTTATTGACGATGAAACACAGAAATTGCATCGGAATTAAATACAAAAGGCACAATGCCGACTTAAGTACAAGAAGACTGACTCTTCCAACTGTCTATGTTTGAATCTTTCCTGTGACACTAGTTATAGATTACGATGCTTTACTTCAGGTCTACTGTATCCCTCTGTCCTTCTTATTGACGATGAAACACAGAAATTGCATCGGAATTAAATTCAAAAGGCACAATGCCGACTTAAGTACAAGAAGACTCACTCTTCTTACTGTCTATCCTTTGAACCATTCCTGTGACACTAGTTCTAGATTCCGAAGCTTCACTTCAGGTTTACTGTATCCTTTGGACCTTCTTATTGACGATGAAACACAGAATTTGCATCGGAATTAAATACAAAAGGCACAATGCCGACTTAAGTACAAGAAGACCGACTCTTCTTACCATCTATGTTTTAGGCAATTCCTGTGACACTAGATTTAGATTCCGATGCTTCACTATAAGTTTACTGTATGCCTTGGACCTTCTTGTTGACGATAAAACACAGAAATTGCATCGGAGTTAAAAACAAAAAGCACAATGCCGACTTAAGTACAAGAAGACTGACTCTTCTTGCTGTGTATGTTTTGAACCTTTCCTGTGACACTAGATATAGATTCCGATGCTTTACTTCAGGTTTACTGTATCCCTTGGACCTTGTTATTGACGACGAAACACAGAAATTGCATCGGAATTAAATACAAAAGGCACAATGCCGACTTAAGTACAAGAAGACTGACTCTTCCTACTGTCTATGTTTTAACGATTCCTGTGACACTAGTTACAGATTCCGATGCTTCACTTCAGGTTTACTGTATCCCTCTGAAATTCTTATTGAAGATGAAACACAGAAATTGCATCGGAATTAAATACAAACGGCACAGTGCCGACTTAAGTACAAGAAGACTGACTCTTCCTACTGTCTTTGTTTTGAACCATTCCTGTGACTCTAGTAACAGATTCCGATGCTTCACTTCAGGTTTACTGTATCCCTTGGACCTTCTTATTGACGATGAAACACAGAAATTGCATCGGAATTAAATACAAAACTCACAATGCCGACTTAAGTACAAGAAGACTGACTCTTCTCACTGTCTTTGTTTTGAACCATTCCTGTGACTCTAGTAACAGATTCCGATGCTTCACTTCCGGTTTACTGTATCCCTTGGACCTTCTTATTGACGATGAAACACAGAAATTGCATCGGAATTAAATACAAAACTCACAATGCCGACTTAAGTACAAGAAGACTGACTCTTCTCACTGTCTATGTTTTGAACCTTTTCTGTGACACTAGTCATAGATTCCGATGCTTCACTTCAGGTTTACTGTATCCCTTGGAGCTTCTTATTGACGACGAAACACAGAAATTGCATCGGAATTAAATAGAAAAGGCACAATGCCTACTTAAGTACAAGAAGACTCACTCTTCTTACTGTCTATGTTTAGAACCATTCCTGTGACACTAGTTATAGATTCCGAAGCTTCACTTCAGGTTCACTGTATCCTTTGGACCTTCTTATTGACGATGTAACACAGAATTTGCATCGGAATTAAATACAAAAGGCACAATGCCGACTTAAGTACAAGAAGACCGACTCTTCTTAACATCTATGTTTTGAGCAATTCCTGTGACACTAGTTATAGATTCCGATGCTTCACTTCAGGTTTACTGTATCCCTTGGACGTTCTTATCGACGATGAAAGACTGAAATAGCATCGAAATTAAATACAAAAGGCACAATGCCGACTTAAGTACAGGAAGACTGACTCTTCTTACTGTCTATGGTTTGAACCATTCCTGTGACACAAGTTATAGATTACGATTCTTCACTTCAGGTGTGCTGTATCCCTTGGACCTTCTTATTGACGAAGAAACACAGAAATTGGATCGGAATTAAATACAAAATCCACAATGCCGGCTTAAGTACAAGAAGACTGACTCTTCGTACTGTCTATGTTTTGAACCATTCCTGTGACACTAGTTATAGATTCCGATACTTCACTTCAGGTTTACTGTATCCCTTGGATCTTGTTATTGACGATGAAACACAGAAATTGCATCGGGATTAAATGCAAAATGCACAATGCCGATTTAAGTACAAGAAGACTGACTCTTCCTACTGTCTATGTTTTGAACCATTCCTGTGACACTAGTTATAGATTCCGATGCATCACTTCAGGTTTACTGTATCCCTTGAACCTTCTTATTGACGATGAAACACAGAAATTGCATCGGAATTAAATACAAAAGGCACAATGCCGACTTAAGTACAAGAAGACTGACTCTTCTTGCTGTGTATGCTTTGAACCATTCCTGTGACACTAGTTATAGATACCGATGCTTCACTTCAGGTTTACTGTATCCCTTAGACCTTCTTATTGACGACGAAACACAGAAACTGCATCGGAATTAAATAGAAAAGGCACAATGCCGACTTAAGTACAAGAAGACTGACTCTTCCTACTGTCTATGTTTTGAACCATTCCAGTGACTCTAGTTATAGATTCCGATGCTTCGCTTCAGGTTTACTGTATCCCTTGGACCTTCTTATTGACGATGAAACACAGAAATTGCATCGGAATTAAATACAAAAGGCACAATGACGACTTAAGTACAAGAAGACTGACTCATCTTGCTGTGTATGTTTTGAACCATTCCTGTGATACTAGTTATAGATTCCGATGCTTCACTTCCGGTTTACTGTATCCTTGGGACCTTCTTATTGACGATGAAACACAGAATTTGCATCGGAATTAAATACAAAAGGCACAATGCTGACTTAAGTACAAGAAGACTGCCTCTTCTTACTGTCTATGTTATCAGCAATTCCTGTGACACTAGTTATAGATTCCGATGCTTCACTTCAGGTTTACTGTATCCCTTGGACCTTCATATCGACGATGAAACACAGAAATAGCATCGAAATTAAATACAAAAGGTACAATGCCGACTTAGGTACAAGAAGACAGATTCCTCTTACTGTCTATGATTTGAACCACTCCTGTGACACTAGTTATAGATTCCGATGCTTCACTTCAGGTTTACTGTATCCCTTGGACCTTCTTATTGACGACGAAACACAGAAATTGCATCGGAATTAAATACAAAAGGCACAATGCCGACTTAAGTACAAGTAGACTGACTCTTCCTACTGTCTACGTTTTAACCATTCCTGTGACACTAGTTATAGATTCCGATGCTTCACTTCAGGTTTACTGTATTCCTCTGACCTTCTTATTGACGATGAAACACAGAAATTGCATTGGAATTAAATACAAAAGGCACAGTGCCGACTTGAGTACAAGAAGACTGACTCTTCCAACTGTCTATGTTTGAATCTTTCCTGCGACACTAGTTATAGATTACGATGCTTCACTTCAGGTTTACTGTATCCTTCTGTCCTTCTCATTGACGATGAAACACAGAAATTGCATCGGAATTAAATACAAAAGGCACAATGCCGACTTAAGTACAAGAAGACACATTCATCTTATGTCTATGTTTTGAACCATTCCTGTGACACTATTTATAGGTTCCGAAGCTTCACTTCAGGTTTACTGTATCCTTTGGACCTTCTTATTGACGATGAAACACAGAATTTGCATCGGAATTAAATACAAAAGGCACAATGCCGACTTAAGTACAAGAAGACCGACTCTTCTTACCATCTATGTTTTGAGCAATTCCTGTGACTCTAGATTTAGATTCCGATGCTTCACTATAAGTTTACTGTATCCCTTGGACCTTCTTGTTGACGATAAAACACAGAAATTGCATCGGAATTAAATACAAAAAGCACAATGCCGACTTAAGTACAAGAAGACTGACTCTTCTTGCTGTGTATGTTTTGAACCTTTCCTGTGACACTTGATATAGATTCCGATGCTTTACTTCAGGTTTACTGTATCCCTTGGACCTTGTTATTGACGACGAAACACAGAAATTGCATCGGAATTAAATACAAAAGGCACAATGCCGACTTAAGTACAAGAAGACTGACTCTTCCTACTGTCTATGTTTTAACCATTCCTGTGACACTAGTTACAGATTCCGATGCTTCACTTCAGGTTTACTGTATCCCTCTGAAATTCTTATTGAAGATGAAACACAGAAATTGCATCGGAATTAAATACAAACGGCACAGTGCCGACTTAAGTACCAGAAGACTAACTCTTATTACTGACTAAGTTGTCAACATTTCCTGTGAGACAAGTTTTAGATTCCGATGCTTCACTATATGTTCACTGTATCCCTTGGACCTTCGTATTGATGATGAAACACAGAAATTGTATCGGAATTAAATAGAAAAGGCACAATGCCGACTTAAGTACAAGAAGACTGACTCTTCCTACTGTCTTTGTTTTGAACCATTCCTGTGACTCTAGTAACAGATTCCGATGCTTCACTTCAGGTTTACTGTATCCCTTGGACCTTCTTATTGACGATGAAACACAGAAATTGCATCGGAATTAAATACAAAACTCACAATGCCGACTAAAGTACAAGAAGACTGACTCTTCTCACTGTCTATGTTTTGAACCTTTTCTGTGACACTAGTCATAGATTCCGATGCTTCACTTCAGGTTTACTGTATCCCTTGGACCTTCCTATTGATGACGAAACACAGAAATTGCATCGGGATTAAATACAAAAGTCACAATGCCGACTTAAGTACAAGAAGACGGACTCTTCCCACTGTCTATGTTTTAACCATTCCTGTGACACTAGTTATAGATTACGATGCTTCACTTCAGGTTTACTGTATCCCTCTAACCTTCTTATTGACGATGAAACACAGAAATTGCTTCGGAATTAAATTCAAAAGGCACAATGCCGACTCAAATACAAGATGACTGGCTCTTCTTACTCTCTATGTTTTGAACCTTTCCCGTGAGACCGGTTTTAGATTCCGATGCTTCACTTCAGGTTTACAGTATCCCTTGGAAATTCTTATTGACGACGAAACACAGAAATTGCATCGGAATTAAATACAAAAGGCACAATGCCGACATAAGTACAAGAAGACTGACTCTTCTTACTGACTATGATTTGAACATTTCCTGTGAGACCAGTTTTAGATTCCGATGCTTCACGATATGTTTACTGTATCCCTTGGACCTTCTTGTTGACGATGAAACACAGAAATTGCATCGGAATTAAATACAAAAGGCACAATGCCGACCTACGTACAAGAAGACAGATTCTTCTTACTGTCTATGTTTTGAACCATTCCTGTGACACTAGTTATAGATTCCGGTGCTTCACTTTAGGTTTACTGTATCCCTTGGACCTTCTTATTGACGACGAAGCACAGAAATTGAATCGGGATTAAATACAAAAGTCACAATGCCGACTTAAGTACAAGGAGACTGACTCTTCCTACTGTCTACGTTTTAACCATTCCTGTGACACTAGTTATAGATTCCGATGCTTCACTTCAGGTGTACTGTATCCCTCTGACCTTCTTATTGACGATGAAACACAGAAATTGCATCGGAATTAAATACAAAAGGCACAATGCCGACTGAAATACAAGATGACTGGCTCTTCTTACTCTCTATGTTTTGAACCTTTCCTGTGAGACCGGTTTTAGTTTCCGATGCATCACTTCAGGATTACTGTATCCCTTGGACCTTCTTATTGACGACGAAACACAGATATTGCATCGGAATTAAATACAAAAGGCACAATGCCGACATAAGTACAAGAAGACTGACTCTTCTTACTGACTATGTTTGAACTTTTCCTGTGAGACCTGTTTCAGATTCCGATGCTCTACTATATGTTCACTGTATCCCTTGGACCTTCTTGTTGATGATGAAACACAGAAATTGCATCGGAATTATATAGAAATGGCACAATGCCGACTTAAGTACAAGAAGACTAACTCTTCCTACTATATATGTTTTGAACCATTCCTGTGACACTAGTTATAGATTCCGATGCTTCACTTCAGGTTTACTGTATCCCTTGGACGTTCTTATCGACGATGAAAGACTGAAATAGCATCGAAATTAAATACAAAAGGCACAATGCCGACTTAAGTACAAGAAGACAGACTCTTCTTACTGTCTATGATTTGAACCATTCCTGTGACACCAGTTATAGATTACGATTCTTCACTTCAGGTGTGCTGTATCCCTTGGACCTTCTTATTGACGATGAAACACAGAAATTGGATCGGAATTAAATACAAAAGGCACAATGCCGACTCAAATCCAAGATGACTGGCTCTTCTTACTCTCTATGTTTTAACCATACCTGTGGCACTAGTTATAGATTACGATGCTTCACTTCAGGTTTACTGTATCCCTCTGTCCTTCTTATTGACGATGAAACACAGAAATTGCTTCGGAATTAAATACAAAAGGCAATGCCAACTCAAATACAAGATGACTTGCTCTTCTTACTCTCTATGCTTTGAACCTTTTCCTGAGAGACCGGTTTTAGATTCCGATGCTTCACTTCAGGTTTACAGTATTCCTTGGAAATTCTTATTGACGACGAAACACAGAAATTGCATCGGAATTAAATACAAAAGGCACAATGCCGAAATAAGTACAAGAAAACAGATTCCTCTTACTGTCTATGCTTTGAACCACTCCAGTGACACTAGTTATAGATTCCGATGCTTCACTTCAGGTTTACTGTATCCCTTGGACCTTCTTATTGGCGACGAAAACACAGAAATTGCATCGGAATTAAATACAAAAGGCACAATGCCGACATAAGTACAAGAAGACTGACTCTTCTTACTGACTATGATTTGAACATTTCCTGTGAGACCACTTTTAGATTCCGATGCTTCACGATATGTTTACTGCATCCCTTGGACCTTCTTGTTGACGATGAAACACAGAAATTGCATCGGAATTAAATACAAAAGGCACAATGCCGACTTAAGTACAAGAAGTCCGACTCTTCTTACCATCTATGATTTGAGCAATTCCTGTGACACTAGTTATAGATTCCGATGCTTCACTTCAGGTTTACTGTATCCCTTGGAAGTTCTTATCGACGATGAAAGACTGAAATAGCATCGAAATTAAATACAAAAGGCACAATGCCGACTTCAGTACAAGAAGACTGACTCTTCTTGCTGTGTATGATTTGAACCATTCCTGTGATACTAGTTATAGATTCCGATGCTTCACTTCAGGTTTACTGTATCCTAGGGACCTTCTTATTGACGATGAAAAACAGAATTTGCAACGGAATTAAATACAAGAGGCACAATGCCGACTTAAGTACAAGAAGACGGACTCTTCTTACTGTCTATGTTTTGAACCATTCCTGTGAGACCAGTTTTAGATTCCGATGCTTCACTATAATTTACTGTATCCCTTGGACCTTCTTGTTGACGATATAACACAGAAATTGCATCGGAATTAAATACAAAATGCACAATGCCAACTTAAGTACAAGAAGACTGACTCTTCGTACTGCCTATGTTATGAACCATTCCTGTGACACTAGTTATAGATTCCGATGCTTCACTTCAGGTTTATTGTATCCCTTGGACCTTGTTATTGACGATGAAACACAGAAATTGCATCGGGATTAAATACAAAAGGCACAATGCCGATTTAAGTACAAGAAGACTGACTCTTCCCACTGTCTATGTTTTGAACCATTCCTGTGACACTAGTTATAGATTCCGATGCATCACTTCAGGTTTACTGTATCCCTTGGACCTTCTTATTGACGATGAAACACAGAAATTGCATCGGAAATAAATACAAAAGGCACAATGCCGACTTAAGTACAAGAAGACTGACTCTTCTTGCTGTGTATGTTTTGAACCATTCCTGTGACACTAGTTATAGATTCCGATGCTTCACTTCAGGTTTACTGTATCCCTTAGACCTTCTTATTGACGACGAAACACAGGAATTGCATCGGAATTAAATAGAAAAGGCACAATGCCGACTTAGGTACAAGAAGACAGATTCCTCTTACTGTCTATGCTTTGAACCACTCCTGTGACACTAGTTATAGATTCCGATGCTTCACTTCAGGTTTACTGTATCCCTTATACCTTCTTATTGACGACGAAACACAGAAATTGCATCGGAAATAAATACAAAAGGCACAATGCCGACTTAAGTACAAGAAGACTGACTCTTCTTGCTGTGTATGATTTGAACCATTCCTGTGATACTAGTTATAGATTCCGATGCTTCACTTCAGGTTTACTGTATCCTAGGGACCTTCTTATTGACGATGAAAAACAGAATTTGCAACGGAATTAAATACAAGAAGCACAATGCCGACTTAAGTACAAGAAGACGGACTCTTCTTACTGTCTATGTTTTCAGCAATTCCTGTGACACTAGTTATAGATTCCGAAGCTTCATTTCAGGTTTACTGTATCCCTTGGACCTTCGTATCGACGATGAAACACAGAAATAGCATCGAAATTAAAAACAAAAGGTACAATGCCGACTTAGGTACAAGTAGACAGATTCCTCTTACTGTCTATGTTTTGAACCACTCCTGTGACACTAGTTATAGATTCCGATGCTTCACTTCAGGTTTACTGTATCCCTTGGACCATCTTATTGACGACGAAACACAGAAATTGCATCGGAATTAAATACAAAAGGCACAATGCCGACTTAAGTACAAGAAGACTGACTCTTCCTACTGTCTACGTTTTAACCATTGCTGTGACACTAGTTAGAGATTCCGATGTTTCACTTCAGGTTTACTGTATCCCTCTGTCCTTCTTATTGACGATGAAACACAGAAATTGCATCGGAATTAAATACAAAAGGCACAATGCCGACTTAAGTACAAGAAGACTGACTCTTCGTACTGTCTATGTTTTGAACCATTCCTGTGACACTAGTTATAGATTCCGATGCTTCACTTCAGGTTTACTGTATCCCTTGGACGTCCTATCGACGATGAAAGACTGAAATAGCATCGAAAGTAAATACAAAAGGCACAATGCCGACTTAAGTACAAGAAGACTGACTCTTCTTACTGTCTATGATTTGAACCATTCCTGTGACACCAGTTATAGATTACGATTCTTCACTTCAGGTGTGCTGTATACCTTGGACCTTCTTATTGACGATGAAACACAGAAATTGGATCGGAATTAAATACAAAAGGCACAATGCCGACTCAAATCCAAGATGACTGGCTCTTCTTACTCTCTATGTTTTAACCATTCCTGTGGCACTAGTTATAGATTACGATGCTTCACTTCAGGTTTACTGTATCCCTCTGTCCTTCTTATTGACGATGAAACACAGAAATTGCTTCGGAATTAAATACAAAAGGCACAATGCCAACTCAAATACAAGATGACTTGCTCTTCTTACTGTCTATGCTTTGAACCTTTCCTGTGAGACCTGTTTTAGATTCCGATGCTTCACTATAAGTCTACTGTACCCCTTGGACCTTCTTGTTGACGATAAAACACAGAAATTGCATCGGAATTAAATACAAAATGCACAATGCCGACTTAAGTACAAGAAGACTGACTCTTCGTACTGTCTATGTTTTGAACCATTCCTGTGACACTAGTTATAGATTCCGATGCTTCACTTCAGGTTTACTGTATCCCTTGGACCTTGTTATTGACGATGAAACACAGAAATTGCATCGGGATTAAATACAAAAGGCACAATGCCGATTTAAGTACAAGAAGACTGACTCTTCCTACTGTCTATGTTTTGAACCATTCCTGTGACACTAGTTATAGATTCCGATGCATCACTTCAGTATTACTGTATCCCTTGGACCTTCTTATTGTCGATGAAACACAGAAATTGCATCGGAATTAAATCCAAAAGGCACAATGCCGACTTAAGTACAAGAAGACTGACTTTTCTTGCTGTGTATGCTTTGAACCATTCCTTTGACACTAGTTATAGATTCCGATGCTTCACTTCTGGTTTACTGTATCCCTTAGACCTTCTTATTGACGACGAAACACAGAAATTGCATCGGAATTAAATAGAAAAGGCACAATGCCGACTTAAGTACAAGAAGACTGACTCTTCCTACTGTCTATGATTTGAACCATTCCAGTGTCTCTAGTTATAGATTCCGATGCTTCACTTCAGGTTTACTGTATCCCTTGGACCATCTTATTGACGATGAAACACAGAAATTGCATCGGAATTAAATACAAAAGGCACAATGCCGACTTAAGTACAAGAAGACTGACTCTTCCTACTGTCTACGTTTTAACCATTCCTGTGACACTAGTTATAGATTCCGATGTTTCACTTCAGGTTTACTGTATCCCTCTGACCTTCTTATTGACGATGAAACACAGAAATTGCATCGGAATTAAATACAAAAGGCACAATGCCGACTTAAGTACAAGAAGACTGACTCTTCCAACTGTCTATGTTTGAATCTTTCCTGTGACACTAGTTATAGATTACGATGCTTTACTTCAGGTCTGCTGTATCCCTCTGTCCTTCTTATTGACGATGAAACACAGAATTTGCATCGGAATTAAATAGAAAAGGCACAATGCCGACTTAAGTACAAGAAGACCGACTCTTCTTACCATCTATGTTTTGAGCAATTCCTGTGACACTAGATTTAGATTCCGATGCTTCACTATAAGTTTACTGTATGCCTTGGACCTTCTTGTTGACGATAAAACACAGAAATTGCATCGGAGTTAAAAACAAAAAGCACAATGCCGACTTAAGTACAAGAAGACTGACTCTTCTTGCTGTGTATGTTTTGAACCTTTCCTGTGACACTAGATATAGATTCCGATGCTTTACTTCAGGTTTACTGTATCCCTTGGACCTTGTTATTGACGACGAAACACAGAAATTGCATCGGAATTAAATACAAAAGGCACAATGCCGACTTAAGTACAAGAAGACTGACTCTTCCTACTGTCTATGTTTTAACGATTCCTGTGACACTAGTTACAGATTCCGATGCTTCACTTCAGGTTTACTGTATCCCTCTGAAATTCTTATTGAAGATGAAACACAGAAATTGCATCGGAATTAAATACAAACGGCACAGTGCCGACTTAAGTACAAGAAGACTGTCTCTTCCTACTGTCTTTGTTTTGAACCATTCCTGTGACTCTAGTAACAGATTCCGATGCTTCACTTCAGGTTTACTGTATCCCTTGGACCTTCTTATTGACGATGAAACACAGAAATTGCATCGGAATTAAATACAAAACTCACAATGCCGACTTAAGTACAAGAAGACTGACTCTTCTCACTGTCTTTGTTTTGAACCATTCCTGTGACTCTAGTAACAGATTCCGATGCTTCACTTCCGGTTTACTGTATCCCTTGGACCTTCTTATTGACGATGAAACACAGAAATTGCATCGGAATTAAATACAAAACTCACAATGCCGACTTAAGTACAAGAAGACTGACTCTTCTCACTGTCTATGTTTTGAACCTTTTCTGTGACACTAGTCATAGATTCCGATGCTTCACTTCAGGTTTACTGTATCCCTTGGAGCTTCTTATTGACGACGAAACACAGAAATTGCATCGGAATTAAATAGAAAAGGCACAATGCCTACTTAAGTACAAGAAGACTCACTCTTCTTACTGTCTATGTTTAGAACCATTCCTGTGACACTAGTTATAGATTCCGAAGCTTCACTTGAGGTTCACTGTATCCTTTGGACCTTCTTATTGACGATGTAACACAGAATTTGCATCGGAATTAAATACAAAAGGCACAATGCCGACTTAAGTACAAGAAGACCGACTCTTCTTAACATCTATGTTTTGAGCAATTCCTGTGACACTAGTTATAGATTCCGATGCTTCACTTCAGGTTTACTGTATCCCTTGGACCATCTTATTGACGATGAAACACAGAAATTGCATCGGAATTAAATACAAAAGGCACAATGCCGACTTAAGTACAAGAAGACTGACTCTTCCTACTGTCTACGTTTTAACCATTCCTGTGACACTAGTTATAGATTCCGATGTTTCACTTCAGGTTTACTGTATCCCTCTGACCTTCTTATTGACGATGAAACACAGAAAATGCATCGGAATTAAATACAAAAGGCACAATGCCGACTTAAGTACAAGAAGACTGACTCTTCCAACTGTCTATGTTTGAATCTTTCCTGTGACACTAGTTATAGATTACGATGCTTTACTTCAGGTCTACTGTATCCCTCTGTCCTTCTTATTGACGATGAAACACAGAAATTGCATCTGAATTAAATTCAAAAGGCACAATGCCGACTTAAGTACAAGAAGACTCACTCTTCTTACTGTCTATCCTTTGAACCATTCCTGTGACACTAGTTCTAGATTCCGATGCTTCACTTCAGGTTTACTGTATCCTTTGGACCTTCTTATTGACGATGAAACACAGAATTTGCATCGGAATTAAATACAAAAGGCACAATGGCGACTTAAGTACAAGAAGACAGACTCTTCTTACCATCTATGTTTTGAGCAATTCCTGTGACACTAGATTTAGATTCCGATGCTTCACTATAAGTTTACAGTATGCCTTGGACCTTCTTGTTGACGATAAAACACAGAAATTGCATCGGAGTTAAAAACAAAATGCACAATGCCGACTTAAGTACAAGAAGAATGACTCTTCTTGCTGTGTATGTTTTGAACCTTTCCTGTGACACTAGATATAGATTCCGATGCTTTACTTCATGTTTACTGTATCCCTTGGACCTTGTTATTGACGACGAAACACAGAAATTGCATCGGAATTAAATACAAAAGGCACAATGCCGACTTAAGTACAAGAAGACTGACTCTTCCTACTGTCTATGTTTTAACGATTCCTGTGACACTAGTTACAGATTCCGATGCTTCACTTCAGGTTTACTGTATCCCTCTGAAATTCTTATTGAAGATGAAACACAGAAATTGCATCGGAATTAAATACAAACGGCACAGTGCCGACTTAAGTACAAGAAGACTGACTCTTCCTACTGTCTTTGTTTTGAACCATTCCTGTGACTCTAGTAACAGATTCCGATGCTTCACTTCAGGTTTACTGTATCCCTTGGACCTTCTTATTGACGATGAAACACAGAAATTGCATCGGAATTAAATACAAAACTCACAATGCCGACTTAAGTACAAGAAGACTGACTCTTCTCACTGTCTTTGTTTTGAACCATTCCTGTGACTCTAGTAACAGATTCCGATGCTTCACTTCCGGTTTACTGTATCCCTTGGACCTTCTTATTGACGATGAAACACAGAAATTGCATCGGAATTAAATACAAAACTCACAATGCCGACTTAAGTACAAGAAGACTGACTCTTCTCACTGTCTATGTTTTGAACCTTTTCTGTGACACTAGTCATAGATTCCGATGCTTCACTTCAGGTTTACTGTATCCCTTGGAGCTTCTTATTGACGACGAAACACAGAAATTGCATCGGAATTAAATAGAAAAGGCACAATGCCTACTTAAGTACAAGAAGACTCACTCTTCTTACTGTCTATGTTTAGAACCATTCCTGTGACACTAGTTATAGATTCCGAAGCTTCACTTCAGGTTCACTGTATCCTTTGGACCTTCTTATTGACGATGTAACACAGAATTTGCATCGGAATTAAAACAAAAGGCACAATGCCGACTTAAGTACATGAAGACCGACTCTTCTTAACATCTATGTTTTGAGCAATTCCTGTGACCATAGTTATAGATTCCGATGCTTCACTTCAGGTTTACTGTATCCCTCTGTCTTTCTTATTGACGATGAAACACAGAAATTGCATCGGAATTAAATACAAAAGGCACAATGCCAACTCAAATACAAGATGACTGGCTCTTCTTACTCTCTATGTTTTGAACCTTTTCTGTGAGACCAGTTTTAGATTCCGATGCTTCACTATAAGTTTACTGTATCCCTTGGACCTTCTTGTTGACGATAAAACACAGAAATTGGATCGGAATTAAATACAAAATCCACAATGCCGACTTAAGTACAAGAAGACTGACTCTTCGTACTGTCTATGTTTTGAACCATTCCTGTGACACTAGTTATAGATTCCGATGCTTCACTTCAGGTTTACTGTATCCCTTGGACCTTGTTATTGACGATGAAACACAGAAATTGCATCGGGATTAAATGCAAAATGCACAATGCCGATTTAAGTACAAGAAGACTGACTCTTCCTACTGTCTATGTTTTGAACCATTCCTGTGACACTAGTTATAGATTCCGATGCATCACTTCAGGTTTACTGTATCCCTTGAACCTTCTTATTGACGATGAAACACAGAAATTGCATCGGAATTAAATACAAAAGGCACAATGCCGACTTAAGTACAAGAAGACTGACTCTTCTTGCTGTGTATGTTTTGAACCACTCCTGTGACACTAGTTATAGATACCGATGCTTCACTTCAGGTTTACTGTATCCCTTAGACCTTCTTGTTGACGACGAAACACAGAAACTGCATCGGAATTAAATAGAAAAGGCACAATGCCGACTTAAGTACAAGAAGACTGACTCTTCCTACTGTCTATGTTTTGAACCATTCCAGTGACTCTAGTTATAGATTCCGATGCTTCGCTTCAGGTTTACTGTATCCCTTGGACCTTCTTATTGACGATGAAACACAGAAATTGCATCGGAATTAAATACAAAAGGCACAATGACGACTTAAGTACAATAAGACTGACTCTTCTTGCTGTGTATGTTTTGAACCATTCCTGTGATACTAGTTATAGATTCCGATGCTTCACTTCCGGTTTACTATATCCTTGGGACCTTCTTATTGACGATGAAACACAGAATTTGCATCGGAATTAAATACAAAAGGCACAATGCCGACTTAAGTACAAGAAGACTGCCTCTTCTTACTGTCTATGTTATCAGCAATTCCTGTGACACTAGTTATAGATTCCGATGCTTCACTTCAGGTTTACTGTATCCCTTGGACCTTCTTATCGACGATGAAACACAGAAATAGCATCGAAATTAAATACAAAAGGTACAATGCCGACTTAGGTACAAGAAGACAGATTCCTCTTACTGTCTATGATTTGAACCACTCCTGTGACACTAGTTATAGATTCCGATGCTTCACTTCAGGTTTACTGTATCCCTTGGACCTTCTTATTGACGTCGAAACACAGAAATTGCATTGGAAATAAATACAAAAGGCACAGTGCCGACTTGAGTACAAGAAGACTGACTCTTCCAACTGTCTATGTTTGAATCTTTCCTGCGAAACTAGTTATAGATTACGATGCTTCACTTCAGGTTTACTGTATCCTTCTGTCCTTCTCATTGACGATGAAACACAGAAATTGCATCGGAATTAAATACAAAAGGCACAATGCCGACTTAAGTACAAGAAGACTCACTCTTCTTATGTCTATGTTTTGAACCATTCCTGTGACACTATTTATAGGTTCCGAAGCTTCACTTCAGGTTTACTGTATCCTTTGGACCTTCTTATTGACGATGAAACACAGAATTTGCATCGGAATTAAATACAAAAGGCACAATGCCGACTTAAGTACAAGAAGACCGACTCTTCTTACCATCTATGTTTTGAGCAATTCCTGTGACACTAGATTTAGATTCCGATGCTTCACTATAAGTTTACTGTATCCCTTGGACCTTCTTGTTGACGATAAAACACAGAAATTGCATCGGAATTAAATACAAAAAGCACAATGCCGACTTAAGTACAAGAAGACTGACTCTTCTTGCTGTGTATGTTTTGAACCTTTCCTGCGACACTTGATATAGATTCCGATGCTTTACTTCAGGTTTACTGTATCCCTTGGACCTTGTTATTGACGACGAAACACAGAAATTGCATCGGAATTAAATACAAAAGGCACAATGCCGACTTAAGTACAAGAAGACTGACTCTTCCTACTGTCTATGTTTTAACCATTCCTGTGACACTAGTTACAGATTCCGATGCTTCACTTCAGGTTTACTGTATCCCTCTGAAATTCTTATTGAAGATGAAACACAGAAATTGCATCGGAATTAAATACAAACGGCACAGTGCCGACTTAAGTACCAGAAGACTAACTCTTATTACTGACTAAGTTGTCAACATTTCCTGTGAGACAAGTTTTAGATTCCGATGCTTCACTATATGTTCACTGTATCCCTTGGACCTTCGTATTGATGATGAAACACAGAAATTGTATCGGAATTAAATAGAAAAGGCACAATGCCGACTTAAGTACAAGAAGACTAACTCTTCCTACTGTCTTTGTTTTGAACCATTCCTGTGACTCTAGTAACAGATTCCGATGCTTCACTTCAGGTTAACAGTATTCCTTGGAAATTCTTATTGACGACGAAACACAGAAATTGCATCGGAATTAAATACAAAAGGCACAATGCCGAAATAAGTACAAGAAGACTGACTCTTCTTACTGTCTATGTTTTGAACCATTCCTGTGACACTAGTTATAGATTCCGATGCTTCACTTCAGGTTTACTGTATCCCTTGGTCCTTCTTATCGACGATGAAACACAGAAATAGCATCGAAATTAAATACAAAAGGTACAATGCCGACTTAGGTAAAAGAAAACAGATTCCTCTTACTGTCTATGCTTTGAACCACTCCAGTGACACTAGTTATAGATTCCGATGCTTCACTTCAGGTTTACTGTATCCCTTGGACCTTCTTATTGACGACGAAACACAGAAATTGCATCGGAATTAAATACAAAAGGCACAATGCCGACATAAGTACAAGAAGACTGACTCTTCTTACTGACTATGATTTGAACATTTCCTGTGAGACCACTTTTAGATTCCGATGCTTCACGATATGTTTACTGCATCCCTTGGACCTTCTTGTTGACGATGAAACACAGAAATTGCATCGGAATTAAATACAAAAGGCACAATGCCGACTTAAGTACAAGAAGACTGACTCTTCTTGCTGTGTATGTTTTGAACCATTCCTGTGACACTAGTTATAGATTCCGATGCTTAACTTCAGGTTAACTGTATCCCTCTGACCTTCTTATTGACGATGAAACACAGTAATTGCATCGGAATTAAATACCAAAGGCACAATGCCGACTTAAGTACAAGAAGACTGACTCTTCCTACTGCCTATGTTTTAACCATTCCTGTGACACTAGTTACAGATTCCGATGCTTCACTTCAGGTTTACTGTATCCCTCTGACCTTCTTATTGACGATGAAACACAGAAATTGCATCGGAATTATATACAAAAGGCACAATGCCGACCCAAATACAAGATGACCGCCTCTTCTTACTCTCTATGTTTTGAACCTTTCCTGTGAGACCGGTTTTAGATTCCGATGCTTCACTTCAGGTTTACTGTATCCATTGGACCTTCTAATTGACGACGAAACACAGAAATTGCATCGGAATTAAATGGAAAAGGCACAATGCCGACTTAAGTACAAAAAGACTGACTCTTCCAACTGTCTATGTTTTGAACCACTCCTGTGACACTAGTTATAGATTCCGATGCTTCACTTCAGGTTTACTGTATCCCTTGGACCTTCTTATTGACGACGAAACACAGAAATTGCATCGGAATTAAATACAAAAGGCACAATGCCGACATAAGTACAAGATGACTGACTCTTCCTACTGTCTACGTTTTAACCATTCCTGTGACACTAGTTATAGATTCCGATGCTTCACTTCAGGTTTACTGTATCCCTCTGACCTTCTTATTGACGATGAAACACAGAAATTGCATCGGAATTAAATACAAAAGGCAAAATGCCGTCTCAAATACAAGATGACTGGCTCTTCTTACTCTCTATGATTTGAACCTTTCCTGTAAGACCGGTTTTAGTTTCTGATGCTTCACTTCCGGATTACTGTAATCCTTGGACCTTCTTATTGACGACAAACACAGAAATTGCCTCGGAATTAAATAGAAAAGGCACAATGCCGACATAAGTACAAGAAGACTGACTCTTCTTACTGACTATGATTTGAAGATTTCCTGTGAGACCAGTTTTAGATGCCGATGCTTCACTATATGTTTACTGTATCCCTTGGACCTTCTTGTTGATGATGAAACACAGAAATTGCATCGGAATTAAATACAAAAGGCACCATGCCGACATAAGTACCATAAGATTGACTCTTCTTGCTGTGTATGTTTTGAACCATTCCTGTGACACTAGTTATAGATTCCGATGCTTAACTTCAGGTTAACTGTATCCCTCTGACCTTCTTATTGACGATGTAACACAGTAATTGCATCATAGTTAAATACAAAAGGCACAATGCCGACTCATGTACAAGAAGACTGACTCTTCTTACTGTCTATGTTTTGAACCTTTCCTGTGACACTAGATATGGATTCCGATGCTTCACTTCAGGTTTAATGTATCCCTCTTACCTTCTTATTGACGATGAAAAACAGAAATGGCATAGGAATTACATACAAAAGGCACAATGCCGACTTAAGTACAAGAAGACTGACTCTTCCTACTGTCTAAGTTTTAACCATTCCTGTGACACTAGTTACAGATTCCGATGCTTCACTTCAGGTTTACTGTATCCCTCCGACCTTCTTATTGACGATGAAACACAGAAATTGCATCGGAATTAAATACAAAAGGCACAATGCCGACTCAAATACAAGATGACAGCCTCTTCTTACTCTCTATGTTTTTAACTTTTTCTGTGAGACCGGTTTTAGATTCCGATGCTTCGATTCAGGTTTACTGTATCCCTTGGACCTTCTTATTGACGAAGAAACACAGAAACTGCATCGGAATTAAATGGAAAAGGCACAATGCCGACTTAAGTACAAGAAGACTGACCCTTCCAACTGTCTATGTATTGAACCACTCCTGTGACACTAGTTATAGATTCCGATGCTTCACTTCAGGTTTACTGTATCACTCTGACACTCTTATTGGCGATGAAACTCAGAAATTGCATCGGAATTAAATACGAAAAGCACAATGCCGACTTAGGAACAAGAAGACAGATTCTTCTTACTGTCTATGTTTTGAATCATTCCTGTGACACTAGTTATAGATTCCGATGCATCGCGTCAGGTTTACTGTATCCCTTGGACCTTCTTATTGACGACGAACACAGAAATTGAATCGGGATTAAATACAAAAGGCACAATGCCTACTTAAGTACAAGAAGACTCACTCTTCTTACTGTCTATGTTTAGAACCATTCCTGTGACACTAGTTATAGATTCCGAAGCTTCACTTCAGGTTCACTGTATCCTTTGGACCTTCTTATTGACGATGTAACACAGAATTTGCATCGGAATTAAAACAAAAGGCACAATGCCGACTTAAGTACATGAAGACCGACTCTTCTTAACATCTATGTTTTGAGCAATTCCTGTGACCATAGTTATAGATTCCGATGCTTCACTTCAGGTTTACTGTATCCCTCTGTCTTTCTTATTGACGATGAAACACAGAAATTGCATCGGAATTAAATACAAAAGGCACAATGCCAACTCAAATACAAGATGACTGGCTCTTCTTACTCTCTATGTTTTGAACCTTTTCTGTGAGACCAGTTTTAGATTCCGATGCTTCACTATAAGTTTACTGTATCCCTTGGACCTTCTTGTTGACGATAAAACACAGAAATTGGATCGGAATTAAATACAAAATCCACAATGCCGACTTAAGTACAAGAAGACTGACTCTTCGTACTGTCTATGTTTTGAACCATTCCTGTGACACTAGTTATAGATTCCGATGCTTCACTTCAGGTTTACTGTATCCCTTGGACCTTGTTATTGACGATGAAACACAGAAATTGCATCGGGATTAAATGCAAAATGCACAATGCCGATTTAAGTACAAGAAGACTGACTCTTCCTACTGTCTATGTTTTGAACCATTCCTGTGACACTAGTTATAGATTCCGATGCATCACTTCAGGTTTACTGTATCCCTTGAACCTTCTTATTGACGATGAAACACAGAAATTGCATCGGAATTAAATACAAAAGGCACAATGCCGACTTAAGTACAAGAAGACTGACTCTTCTTGCTGTGTATGTTTTGAACCACTCCTGTGACACTAGTTATAGATACCGATGCTTCACTTCAGGTTTACTGTATCCCTTAGACCTTCTTGTTGACGACGAAACACAGAAACTGCATCGGAATTAAATAGAAAAGGCACAATGCCGACTTAAGTACAAGAAGACTGACTCTTCCTACTGTCTATGTTTTGAACCATTCCAGTGACTCTAGTTATAGATTCCGATGCTTCGCTTCAGGTTTACTGTATCCCTTGGACCTTCTTATTGACGATGAAACACAGAAATTGCATCGGAATTAAATACAAAAGGCACAATGACGACTTAAGTACAATAAGACTGACTCTTCTTGCTGTGTATGTTTTGAACCATTCCTGTGATACTAGTTATAGATTCCGATGCTTCACTTCCGGTTTACTATATCCTTGGGACCTTCTTATTGACGATGAAACACAGAATTTGCATCGGAATTAAATACAAAAGGCACAATGCCGACTTAAGTACAAGAAGACTGCCTCTTCTTACTGTCTATGTTATCAGCAATTCCTGTGACACTAGTTATAGATTCCGATGCTTCACTTCAGGTTTACTGTATCCCTTGGACCTTCTTATCGACGATGAAACACAGAAATAGCATCGAAATTAAATACAAAAGGTACAATGCCGACTTAGGTACAAGAAGACAGATTCCTCTTACTGTCTATGATTTGAACCACTCCTGTGACACTAGTTATAGATTCCGATGCTTCACTTCAGGTTTACTGTATCCCTTGGACCTTCTTATTGACGTCGAAACACAGAAATTGCATTGGAAATAAATACAAAAGGCACAGTGCCGACTTGAGTACAAGAAGACTGACTCTTCCAACTGTCTATGTTTGAATCTTTCCTGCGAAACTAGTTATAGATTACGATGCTTCACTTCAGGTTTACTGTATCCTTCTGTCCTTCTCATTGACGATGAAACACAGAAATTGCATCGGAATTAAATACAAAAGGCACAATGCCGACTTAAGTACAAGAAGACTCACTCTTCTTATGTCTATGTTTTGAACCATTCCTGTGACACTATTTATAGGTTCCGAAGCTTCACTTCAGGTTTACTGTATCCTTTGGACCTTCTTATTGACGATGAAACACAGAATTTGCATCGGAATTAAATACAAAAGGCACAATGCCGACTTAAGTACAAGAAGACCGACTCTTCTTACCATCTATGTTTTGAGCAATTCCTGTGACACTAGATTTAGATTCCGATGCTTCACTATAAGTTTACTGTATCCCTTGGACCTTCTTGTTGACGATAAAACACAGAAATTGCATCGGAATTAAATACAAAAAGCACAATGCCGACTTAAGTACAAGAAGACTGACTCTTCTTGCTGTGTATGTTTTGAACCTTTCCTGCGACACTTGATATAGATTCCGATGCTTTACTTCAGGTTTACTGTATCCCTTGGACCTTGTTATTGACGACGAAACACAGAAAATTGCATCGGAATTAAATACAAAAGGCACAATGCCGACTTAAGTACAAGAAGACTGACTCTTCCTACTGTCTATGTTTTAACCATTCCTGTGACGAGCTTGTTACAGATTCCGATGCTTCACTTCAGGTTTACTGTATCCCTCTGAAATTCTTATTGAAGATGAAACACAGAAATTGCATCGGAATTAAATACAAACGGCACAGTGCCGACTTAAGTACCAGAAGACTAACTCTTATTACTGACTAAGTTGTCAACATTTCCTGTGAGACAAGTTTTAGATTCCGATGCTTCACTATATGTTCACTGTATCCCTTGGACCTTCGTATTGATGATGAAACACAGAATTGTATCGGAATTAAATAGAAAAGGCACAATGCCGACTTAAGTACAAGAAGACTTAACTCTTCCTACTGTCTTTGTTTTGAACCATTCCTGTGACTCTAGTAACAGATTCCGATGCTTCACTTCAGGTTAACAGTATTCCTTGGAAATTCTTATTGACGACGAAACACAGAAATTGCCATCGGAATTAAATACAAAAGCACAATGCCGAATATAAGTACAAGAAGACTGACTCTTCTTACTGTCTATGTTTTGAACCATTCCTGTGACACTAGTTATAGATTCCGATGCTTCACTTCAGGTTTACTGTATCCCTTGGGTCCTTCTTATCGACGATGAAACACAGAAATAGCATCGAAATTAAATACCAAAAGGTACAATGGCCGACTTAGGTAAAAGAAAACAGATTCCTCTTACTGTCTATGCTTTGAACCACTCCAGTGACACTAGTTATAGATTCCGATGCTTCACTTCAGGTTTACTGTATCCCTTGGACCTTCTTATTGACGACGAAACACAGAAATTGCATCGGAATTAAATACAAAAGGCACAATGCCGACATAAGTACAAGAAGACTGACTCTTCTTACTGACTATGATTTGAACATTTCCTGTGAGACCACTTTTAGATTCCGATGCTTCACGATATGTTTACTGCATCCCTTGGACCTTCTTGTTGACGATCGAAACACAGAAATTGCATCGGAATTAAATACAAAAGGCACAATGCCGACTTAAGTACAAGAAGACTGACTCTTCTTGCTGTGTATGTTTTGAACCATTCCTGTGACACTAGTTATAGATTCCGATGCTTAACTTCAGGTTAACTGTATCCCTCTGACCTTCTTATTGACGATGAAACACAGTAATTGCATCGGAATTAAATACCAAAGGCACAATGCCGACTTAAGTACAAGAAGACTGACTCTTCCTACTGCCTATGTTTTAACCATTCCTGTGACACTAGTTACAGATTCCGATGCTTCACTTCAGGTTTACTGTATCCCTCTGACCTTCTTATTGACGATGAAACACAGAAATTGCATCGGAATTATATACAAAAGGCACAATGCCGACCCAAATACAAGATGACCGCCTCTTCTTACTCTCTATGTTTTGAACCTTTCCTGTGAGACCGGTTTTAGATTCCGATGCTTCACTTCAGGTTTACTGTAATCCATTGGACCTTCTAATTGACGACGAAACACAGAAATTGCATCGGAATTAAATGGAAAAAGGCACCAATGCCGACTTAAGTACAAAAAGACTGACTCTTCCAACTGTCTATGTTTTGAAACCACTCCTGTGACACTAGTTATAGATTCCGATGCTTCACTTCAGGTTTACTGTATCCCTTGGACCTTCTTATTGACGACGAAACACAGAAATTGCATCGGAGATTAAATACAAAAAGGCACAATGCCGACATAAGTACAAGATGACTGACTCCTTCCTACTGTCTACGTTTTAAACCATTCCTGTGACACTAGTTATAGATTCCGATGCTTCACTTCAAGGTTTACTGTATCCCTCTGACCCTTCTTATTGACGATGAAACACAGAAATTGCATCGGAATTAATACAAAAGGCAAAATGCCGTCTCAAATACAAGATGACTGGCTCTTCTTACTCTCTATGATTTGAACCTTTCCTGTAAGACGGTTTTAGTTTCTGATGCTTCACTTCCGGAATTACTGTAAATCCTTGGACCCTTTCTTATTGACGACAAACACAGAAATTGCCTCGAATTAAATAGAAAAGGCACAATGCCGACATAAGTACAAGAAGACTGACTCTTCTTACTGACTATGATTTCGAAGATTTCCTGTGACCAGTTTTAGATGCCGATTGCTTCACTATATGTTTACTGTATCCCTTGGGACCTTCTTGTTGATGATGAAACACAGAAATTGCATCGGAATTAAATACAAAAGGCACCATGCCGACATAAGTACTCAATAAGATCTGACTCTTCTTGCTGTGTATGTTTTGAACCATTCCTGTGACACTAGTTATAGATTCCGATGCTTAACTTCAGGTTAACTGTATCCCTCCTGACCTTCTTATTGACGATGTAACACAGTAATTGCATCATAGTTAAATACAAAAGGCACAATGCCGACTCATGTACAAGAAGACTGACTCTTCTTACTGTCTATGTTTTGAACCTTTCCTGTGGACACTAGATATGGATTCCGATGCTTCACTTCAGGTTTAATGTATCCCTCTTACCTTCTTATTGACGATGAAAAACAGAAATGGCATAGGAATTACATACAAAAGGCACAATGCCGACTTAAGTACAAGAAGACTGACTCTTCCTACTGTCTAAGTTTTAACCATTCCTGTGACACTAGTTACAGATTCCGATGCTTCACTTCAGGTTTACTGTATCCCTCCGACCTTCTTATTGACGATGAAAACACAGAAATTGCATCGGAATTAAATACAAAAGGCACAATGCCGACTCAAATACAAGATGACAGCCTCTTCCTTACTCTCTAT
>NW_025727900.1:5000-10000 GCF_021461385.2 Schistocerca piceifrons
CACCCACAAAGGCTGCAGCCTCTGTCGACCATAGCACCCAATCTCCAGTGGCTCTGCCGCACGAAGCCGTGGACCGGCAATGACGCCACCCGCACCCGTTCGTGCACCACCCCAACCGCCAAACTCGCACCTCCAGCGGATGAACGGCGGACGTTTCCCGCACTCGTAAAGTGCAATCCACCCCTATAACTTGCGTTTCATGAAGAGTTATTTCCAATATGCGACATTCCCGCTGTCCGTATACATGAGCCGCGACCTGTACCACTTACGAGCGAGAGACGCGATCGCGTTGCTCACTGTACGGCGTCCGATACCGAGCCATCAGCATGTCGGTCCCCATGCGCGTTGCACTCGCACTCGCAGTCGCAAAAACGTGGGGCAAATATATTACGCGGAAGAGTTATAACAGACCGAGCCCCACTGCATGGGGGGAGTCTTTGTCACTAATGTACACAGATGGAACATTTTGGACTGGAACCAGATTACCCGTACACACGGCGCTGATTAGTAATCAATGCAGAGCCATCAAACTACAGCAAATATACACAACTGTCCGTATACATGCTGAAAGAGTCTGCCCAAAATGGGAACCACACGTCAGCCAGACACTCTGATCACGCACCACTCTCTGCTTCTAACAGGCGCACATACAATATGTAAGCACCAGCATGGAACAACATCCAGTGCATCTTCTCCGCCACATTACACAATCCACACTATCACAACCAGACCAGGAGGTCCGTGCGGAAAATACAATATCCCAGCCTTTCGACATCCACCATTGCGCAGACCAGGCACCAACACCCACACATGTCCTATACAACGGTGCACCCAACATCACAATAGTACCTCCTGTCACAGCGCACAAACAATGACATGAGTCAAAGACACAGGTCTCACACAAGCATAGAATTGGAGCGCCGCCTCTAATAAGCCAAAGGTGCATCCTGACGTGACAAATCTGATCATGTCACAAGCATTCACTTACTATAATCACTATCAACGAACCTGCCGCCCCCGCCCCCCCCCCCCCCTACACCTTTCCGTACAACAACGTGTAACCTAACCTAACCTAACCTAACCTATGTTGTACCTTAACCTAACCTATGTTGTACCTTAACCTAACCTATGTTGTACCTTAACCTAACCTATGTTGTACCTTAACCTAACCTATGTTGTACCTTAACCTAACCTATGTTGTACCTTAACCTAACCTATGTTGTACCTTAACCTAACCTATGTTGTACCTTAACCTAACCCATGTTGTACCTTAACCTAACCCATGTTGTACCTTAACCTAACCCATGTTGTACCTTAACCTAACCCATGTTGTACCTTAACCTAACCCATGTTGTACCTTAACCTAACCCATGTTGTGCCTCAACCTAACCCATGTTGTGCCTCAACCTAACCCATGTTGTGCCTCAACCTAACCCATGTTGTGCCTTAACCTAACCCATGTTGTGCCTCAACCTAACCCATGTTGTGCCTTAACCTAACCCATGTTGTGCCTTAACCTAACCCATGTTGTGCCTTAACCTAACCCATGTTGTGCCTTAACCTAACCCATGTTGTGCCTTAACCTAACCCATGTTGTGCCTTAACCTAACCCATGTTGTGCCTTAACCTAACCCATGTTGTGCCTTAACCTAACCCATGTTGTCGCCTTAACGTAACCCACGTTGTCGCCTAAACCTGCTCTGTAATTGTTATACGACTCGTTCAATTACTGTAGTGTTGCCCACCCGCAACCCTCGCAATATAGTTCGCTACTCGCACTGCCCGCACCCCTGTGTATCGCTTCATGTTAAACACCTTGCAAGTCTTGCTCACTTTCCACATGCTCCTGCTGTACACTGTAATGTGGATGGCAGCAGGACGTACATGCCGCCCCTCCCCACGTCCCCACCTTGCCCCCTGCCTTCGCAAGCTGGTTGGTGAGAAGTTTGCATGTTCAATGCCCTTCGCATGCGACGTACTCAGGCTACGTTGTGGTGCGGCCTGTGTCAACTGTCCGCTGATGTCGTACGCGTGAACCACAATCTGTACTGCACATTCGTCCTTATGTACTGAATGATACATCGTGGCACATGTGTGACCGCACAACGACTGCGCCCAAAAACGGCGGACCATACAGTGCAAATATTGTGCACGCAGCTACGTGTCGTCTCCCTATGAGAGCTGGATTGCAGTGTGGTACGCCATAGAGACGTGTGGGAGGAACGGACGCCGTGGATGGCGATCAGCATGAGCTGTCTGTTGATGTATTCGGACCTAGTCGTCTCTCCTCACACACCGTGATGGCATGGTGCACCGCGTTCCATATCTGCGACATGCTACAGAGGCCGGTTGACAGTCGTTCGAGCAATGGACATCGCATACGTACGGGGGCCACCTTCCACGTATTGTCTAGGCGTGCACATTTTGTTGCGTGTATGTGGGCAGACGTAGTGTGGCGTGACACCTGACACAGGCATGCAATAATCGTTGAAGTTGCAAATGGCGATGGACGCCTGCGTTTTCTGGTGAAGTTACGCAAATGAACAAATGGTAACCTGTTGTGGTGCGGTTGTTCTCGCTAGGGGTGAATCGGTGATGGCGACGATAGGTTGAGGTACTAACCGGTTGTTCCAGCGATACCCACCATGCCGACGAAACTGAACGGCATCTGGGTGTGAAGCGATACGCGGCGGTGGCTGGGTGGGACCGTCCCCGGCCGGTGAGGGGGCGCCTCCCGGCGTGCTGGCCGCGCGGTGCGTGGGCGCACGCGCTACAGCCGGCTGGTGGGGGCGGCCAGTGGCAGGCGCGCCGGCCGACGGACGCGGCAGGCGTCGCAGCTGCGCGCCGGCGCACCCTGCGCGCGGCGCCGTGCGGCCAAAGTAGGTCCTCGCGGGCCCGGTGCGAAGCGCGGTGGACATCTTCAGTGTGCTGGTCCGATTGAGGACTGTGTGCGTTGAGGATGCGCCGCCGCCCGGCGCTCGGCGCCGCGACGCCGTCTGCTGCTCGGTCGCCCCAGCGGTTCTCGCTGGTGGTTTGTATCGCAGCTGTGCGGATGTGTTGGCGCGTGCGCTGTGCTGGGAGAGTTCGCTTCGGCACCCAAGTGGGGCTTTTGTCCTTCTGTGGCGCTGGCGTTGGAGCTGCCGGTCACCGTAGGTGGCGCGTGTTGTCTCCCGCCGGCAATGCCACGACAGCACGCTCCCGGGCCTCTGTCGGCAGCGGCAAGCTCAGTTGGGAGCACGGGTGGTCGCACCGAAAGCGTCTACTCGCCTAACTCCGGGCGATTGCGCCTCTCTCGAACCCGACCAAGTACTTGGGACGGCGCTGCGCGCCGCCGGGACCTGAGAGGGTTTCGAGGTGTATTGTGCAGGGGAGCTCAGCCTCCTCCTGTTTGCAGAATGATTGAGCGGACGCTTGCGTGTTCGCGCGGGCCCCCGGGACACACTCCCGGGCGGCCGGCTGCTCAGCTCTAGTTGACGCAGCTCCCTGGTTGATCCTGCCAGTAGTCATATGCTTGTCTCAAAGATTAAGCCATGCATGTCTCAGTACAAGCCGCATTAAGGTGAAACCGCGAATGGCTCATTAAATCAGTTATGGTTCCTTAGATCGTACCCACGTTACTTGGATAACTGTGGTAATTCTAGAGCTAATACATGCAAACAGAGTCCCGACCAGAGATGGAAGGGACGCTTTTATTAGATCAAAACCAATCGGTCGGCTCGTCCGGTCCGTTTGCCTTGGTGACTCTGAATAACTTTGGGCTGATCGCACGGTCCTCGTACCGGCGACGCATCTTTCAAATGTCTGCCTTATCAACTGTCGATGGTAGGTTCTGCGCCTACCATGGTTGTAACGGGTAACGGGGAATCAGGGTTCGATTCCGGAGAGGGAGCCTGAGAAACGGCTACCACATCCAAGGAAGGCAGCAGGCGCGCAAATTACCCACTCCCGGCACGGGGAGGTAGTGACGAAAAATAACGATACGGGACTCATCCGAGGCCCCGTAATCGGAATGAGTACACTTTAAATCCTTTAACGAGTATCTATTGGAGGGCAAGTCTGGTGCCAGCAGCCGCGGTAATTCCAGCTCCAATAGCGTATATTAAAGTTGTTGCGGTTAAAAAGCTCGTAGTTGGATTTGTGTCCCACGCTGTTGGTTCACCGCCCGTCGGTGTTTAACTGGCATGTATCGTGGGACGTCCTGCCGGTGGGGCGAGCTGAAGGCGTGCGACCGCCTCGTGCGTGCTCGTGCGTCCCGAGGCGGACCCCGTTGAAATCCTACCAGGGTGCTCTTTATTGAGTGTCTCGGTGGGCCGGCACGTTTACTTTGAACAAATTAGAGTGCTTAAAGCAGGCAAGCCCGCCTGAATACTGTGTGCATGGAATAATGGAATAGGACCTCGGTTCTATTTTGTTGGTTTTCGGAACCCGAGGTAATGATTAATAGGGACAGGCGGGGGCATTCGTATTGCGACGTTAGAGGTGAAATTCTTGGATCGTCGCAAGACGAACAGAAGCGAAAGCATTTGCCAAGTATGTTTTCATTAATCAAGAACGAAAGTTAGAGGTTCGAAGGCGATCAGATACCGCCCTAGTTCTAACCATAAACGATGCCAGCCAGCGATCCGCCGCAGTTCCTCCGATGACTCGGCGGGCAGCCTCCGGGAAACCAAAGCTTTTGGGTTCCGGGGGAAGTATGGTTGCAAAGCTGAAACTTAAAGGAATTGACGGAAGGGCACCACCAGGAGTGGAGCCTGCGGCTTAATTTGACTCAACACGGGAAACCTCACCAGGCCCGGACACCGGAAGGATTGACAGATTGATAGCTCTTTCTTGATTCGGTGGGTGGTGGTGCATGGCCGTTCTTAGTTGGTGGAGCGATTTGTCTGGTTAATTCCGATAACGAACGAGACTCTAGCCTGCTAACTAGTCGCGTGACATCCTTCGTGCTGTCAGCGATTACTTTTCTTCTTAGAGGGACAGGCGGCTTCTAGCCGCACGAG
>NW_025727900.1:20000-22500 GCF_021461385.2 Schistocerca piceifrons
AGTTTGCATGTTCAATGCCCTTCGCATGCGACGTACTCAGGCTACGTTGTGGTGCGGCCTGTGTCAACTGTCCGCTGATGTCGTACGCGTGAACCACAATCTGTACTGCACATTCGTCCTTATGTACTGAATGATACATCGTGGCACATGTGTGACCGCACAACGACTGCGCCCAAAAACGGCGGACCATACAGTGCAAATATTGTGCACGCAGCTACGTGTCGTCTCCCTATGAGAGCTGGATTGCAGTGTGGTACGCCATAGAGACGTGTGGGAGGAACGGACGCCGTGGATGGCGATCAGCATGAGCTGTCTGTTGATGTATTCGGACCTAGTCGTCTCTCCTCACACACCGTGATGGCATGGTGCACCGCGTTCCATATCTGCGACATGCTACAGAGGCCGGTTGACAGTCGTTCGAGCAATGGACATCGCATACGTACGGGGGCCACCTTCCACGTATTGTCTAGGCGTGCACATTTTGTTGCGTGTATGTGGGCAGACGTAGTGTGGCGTGACACCTGACACAGGCATGCAATAATCGTTGAAGTTGCAAATGGCGATGGACGCCTGCGTTTTCTGGTGAAGTTACGCAAATGAACAAATGGTAACCTGTTGTGGTGCGGTTGTTCTCGCTAGGGGTGAATCGGTGATGGCGACGATAGGTTGAGGTACTAACCGGTTGTTCCAGCGATACCCACCATGCCGACGAAACTGAACGGCATCTGGGTGTGAAGCGATACGCGGCGGTGGCTGGGTGGGACCGTCCCCGGCCGGTGAGGGGGCGCCTCCCGGCGTGCTGGCCGCGCGGTGCGTGGGCGCACGCGCTACAGCCGGCTGGTGGGGGCGGCCAGTGGCAGGCGCGCCGGCCGACGGACGCGGCAGGCGTCGCAGCTGCGCGCCGGCGCACCCTGCGCGCGGCGCCGTGCGGCCAAAGTAGGTCCTCGCGGGCCCGGTGCGAAGCGCGGTGGACATCTTCAGTGTGCTGGTCCGATTGAGGACTGTGTGCGTTGAGGATGCGCCGCCGCCCGGCGCTCGGCGCCGCGACGCCGTCTGCTGCTCGGTCGCCCCAGCGGTTCTCGCTGGTGGTTTGTATCGCAGCTGTGCGGATGTGTTGGCGCGTGCGCTGTGCTGGGAGAGTTCGCTTCGGCACCCAAGTGGGGCTTTTGTCCTTCTGTGGCGCTGGCGTTGGAGCTGCCGGTCACCGTAGGTGGCGCGTGTTGTCTCCCGCCGGCAATGCCACGACAGCACGCTCCCGGGCCTCTGTCGGCAGCGGCAAGCTCAGTTGGGAGCACGGGTGGTCGCACCGAAAGCGTCTACTCGCCTAACTCCGGGCGATTGCGCCTCTCTCGAACCCGACCAAGTACTTGGGACGGCGCTGCGCGCCGCCGGGACCTGAGAGGGTTTCGAGGTGTATTGTGCAGGGGAGCTCAGCCTCCTCCTGTTTGCAGAATGATTGAGCGGACGCTTGCGTGTTCGCGCGGGCCCCCGGGACACACTCCCGGGCGGCCGGCTGCTCAGCTCTAGTTGACGCAGCTCCCTGGTTGATCCTGCCAGTAGTCATATGCTTGTCTCAAAGATTAAGCCATGCATGTCTCAGTACAAGCCGCATTAAGGTGAAACCGCGAATGGCTCATTAAATCAGTTATGGTTCCTTAGATCGTACCCACGTTACTTGGATAACTGTGGTAATTCTAGAGCTAATACATGCAAACAGAGTCCCGACCAGAGATGGAAGGGACGCTTTTATTAGATCAAAACCAATCGGTCGGCTCGTCCGGTCCGTTTGCCTTGGTGACTCTGAATAACTTTGGGCTGATCGCACGGTCCTCGTACCGGCGACGCATCTTTCAAATGTCTGCCTTATCAACTGTCGATGGTAGGTTCTGCGCCTACCATGGTTGTAACGGGTAACGGGGAATCAGGGTTCGATTCCGGAGAGGGAGCCTGAGAAACGGCTACCACATCCAAGGAAGGCAGCAGGCGCGCAAATTACCCACTCCCGGCACGGGGAGGTAGTGACGAAAAATAACGATACGGGACTCATCCGAGGCCCCGTAATCGGAATGAGTACACTTTAAATCCTTTAACGAGTATCTATTGGAGGGCAAGTCTGGTGCCAGCAGCCGCGGTAATTCCAGCTCCAATAGCGTATATTAAAGTTGTTGCGGTTAAAAAGCTCGTAGTTGGATTTGTGTCCCACGCTGTTGGTTCACCGCCCGTCGGTGTTTAACTGGCATGTATCGTGGGACGTCCTGCCGGTGGGGCGAGCTGAAGGCGTGCGACCGCCTCGTGCGTGCTCGTGCGTCCCGAGGCGGACCCCGTTGAAATCCTACCAGGGTGCTCTTTATTGAGTGTCTCGGTGGGCCGGCACGTTTACTTTGAACAAATTAGAGTGCTTAAAGCAGGCAAGCCCGCCTGAATACTGTGTGCATGGAATAATGGAATAGGACCTCGGTTCTATTTTGTTGGTTTTCGGAACCCGAGGTAATGATTAATA
>NW_025727900.1:25000-27500 GCF_021461385.2 Schistocerca piceifrons
TGCTCTCGGGCGGAATAATCGCTCCCGTCAGCGGCGCTTCAGCTTTGGACAATTTCACGACCCGTCTTGAAACACGGACCAAGGAGTCTAACATGTGCGCGAGTCATTGGGCTGTACGAAACCTAAAGGCGTAATGAAAGTGAAGGTCTCGCCTTGCGCGGGCCGAGGGAGGATGGGGCTTCCCCGCCCTTCACGGGGCGGCGGCCTCCGCACTCCCGGGGCGTCTCGTCCTCATTGCGAGGTGAGGCGCACCTAGAGCGTACACGTTGGGACCCGAAAGATGGTGAACTATGCCTGGCCAGGACGAAGTCAGGGGAAACCCTGATGGAGGTCCGTAGCGATTCTGACGTGCAAATCGATCGTCGGAGCTGGGTATAGGGGCGAAAGACTAATCGAACCATCTAGTAGCTGGTTCCCTCCGAAGTTTCCCTCAGGATAGCTGGTGCTCGTACGAGTCTCATCCGGTAAAGCGAATGATTAGAGGCCTTGGGGCCGAAACGACCTCAACCTATTCTCAAACTTTAAATGGGTGAGATCTCCGGCTTGCTTGATATGCTGAAGCCGCGAGCAAACGACTCGGATCGGAGTGCCAAGTGGGCCACTTTTGGTAAGCAGAACTGGCGCTGTGGGATGAACCAAACGCCGAGTTAAGGCGCCCGAATCGACGCTCATGGGAAACCATGAAAGGCGTTGGTTGCTTAAGACAGCAGGACGGTGGCCATGGAAGTCGGAATCCGCTAAGGAGTGTGTAACAACTCACCTGCCGAAGCAACTAGCCCTGAAAATGGATGGCGCTGAAGCGTCGTGCCTATACTCGGCCGTCAGTCTGGCAGTCATGGCCGGTCCTTGCGGCCGGCCGCGAAGCCCTGACGAGTAGGAGGGTCGCGGCGGTGGGCGCAGAAGGGTCTGGGCGTGAGCCTGCCTGGAGCCGCCGTCGGTGCAGATCTTGGTGGTAGTAGCAAATACTCCAGCGAGGCCCTGGAGGGCTGACGCGGAGAAGGGTTTCGTGTGAACAGCCGTTGCACACGAGTCAGTCGATCCTAAGCCCTAGGAGAAATCCGATGTTGATGGGGGCCGTCATAGCATGATGCGCTTTGTGCTGGCCCCCGTTGGGCGAAAGGGAATCCGGTTCCTATTCCGGAACCCGGCAGCGGAACCGATACAAGTCGGGCCCCTCTTTTAGAGATGCTCGTCGGGGTAACCCAAAAGGACCCGGAGACGCCGTCGGGAGATCGGGGAAGAGTTTTCTTTTCTGCATGAGCGTTCGAGTTCCCTGGAATCCTCTAGCAGGGAGATAGGGTTTGGAACGCGAAGAGCACCGCAGTTGCGGCGGTGTCCCGATCTTCCCCTCGGACCTTGAAAATCCGGGAGAGGGCCACGTGGAGGTGTCGCGCCGGTTCGTACCCATATCCGCAGCAGGTCTCCAAGGTGAAGAGCCTCTAGTCGATAGAATAATGTAGGTAAGGGAAGTCGGCAAATTGGATCCGTAACTTCGGGATAAGGATTGGCTCTGAGGATCGGGGCGTGTCGGGCTTGGTCGGGAAGTGGGTCAGCGCTAACGTGCCGGGCCTGGGCGAGGTGAGTGCCGTAGGGGTGCCGGTAAGTGCGGGCGTTTAGCGCGGGCGTGGTCTGCTCTCGCCGTTGGTCGGCCTCGTGCTGGCCGGCGGTGCAGGATGCGCGCGCCTGCGCGGCGTTCGCGCCCCGGTGCTTCAACCTGCGTGCAGGATCCGAGCTCGGTCCCGTGCCTTGGCCTCCCACGGATCTTCCTTGCTGCGAGGCCGCGTCCGCCTTAGCGTGCTCCTCCGGGGGCGCGCGGGTGCGCGGATTCTCTTCGGCCGCCATTCAACGATCAACTCAGAACTGGCACGGACTGGGGGAATCCGACTGTCTAATTAAAACAAAGCATTGCGATGGCCCTAGCGGGTGTTGACGCAATGTGATTTCTGCCCAGTGCTCTGAATGTCAACGTGAAGAAATTCAAGCAAGCGCGGGTAAACGGCGGGAGTAACTATGACTTTCGTCCGATCACAGTGTGCTCGGTGCTGACCAGAGCCTTTCACAAGGTTCTGGTTGGCCGCCTGATGCGCTACTGTGTGTTGGACGGTCGCCAGCGGGCTTTCATCCCTCAGGATGGGATGCTTCACAACACCTTTCTTCTAGATCTGGCGATGACCCAGGCGTGCCGAGCTGCCGGCTCGCTGTACTTGGCATCTCTGGATGTGTCAAAGGCCTTCGACTCGCTTGCCCATGGTGCCCTTGGCCCGGTGCTAAGGGCCCACGGTTTGCCGGTCGAGTTTGTTGACTACATCCAGGGATGCTATGAGGCGGGATCGACGGTTATCTGCGCGGATGGGAAGTCGTCAGATCTAGTGCGGCCTTCGAGGGGTGTTCGGCAGGGTGACCCGCTGTCTCCTATCCTCTTCAACATGTCCATTGACATTCTCTTGTCTCGCCTGCCTGCTCATATTGGTGCACGCATTCTTGGACGGCGGATAAATGC
>NW_025727900.1:32500-35000 GCF_021461385.2 Schistocerca piceifrons
TAACCTAACCTATGTTGTACCTTAACCTAACCTATGTTGTACCTTAACCTAACCTATGTTGTACCTTAACCTAACCTATGTTGTACCTTAACCTAACCTATGTTGTACCTTAACCTAACCTATGTTGTACCTTAACCTAACCCATGTTGTACCTTAACCTAACCCATGTTGTACCTTAACCTAACCCATGTTGTACCTTAACCTAACCCATGTTGTACCTTAACCTAACCCATGTTGTACCTTAACCTAACCCATGTTGTGCCTCAACCTAACCCATGTTGTGCCTCAACCTAACCCATGTTGTGCCTCAACCTAACCCATGTTGTGCCTTAACCTAACCCATGTTGTGCCTCAACCTAACCCATGTTGTGCCTTAACCTAACCCATGTTGTGCCTTAACCTAACCCATGTTGTGCCTTAACCTAACCCATGTTGTGCCTTAACCTAACCCATGTTGTGCCTTAACCTAACCCATGTTGTGCCTTAACCTAACCCATGTTGTGCCTTAACCTAACCCATGTTGTCGCCTTAACGTAACCCACGTTGTCGCCTAAACCTGCTCTGTAATTGTTATACGACTCGTTCAATTACTGTAGTGTTGCCCACCCGCAACCCTCGCAATATAGTTCGCTACTCGCACTGCCCGCACCCCTGTGTATCGCTTCATGTTAAACACCTTGCAAGTCTTGCTCACTTTCCACATGCTCCTGCTGTACACTGTAATGTGGATGGCAGCAGGACGTACATGCCGCCCCTCCCCACGTCCCCACCTTGCCCCCTGCCTTCGCAAGCTGGTTGGTGAGAAGTTTGCATGTTCAATGCCCTTCGCATGCGACGTACTCAGGCTACGTTGTGGTGCGGCCTGTGTCAACTGTCCGCTGATGTCGTACGCGTGAACCACAATCTGTACTGCACATTCGTCCTTATGTACTGAATGATACATCGTGGCACATGTGTGACCGCACAACGACTGCGCCCAAAAACGGCGGACCATACAGTGCAAATATTGTGCACGCAGCTACGTGTCGTCTCCCTATGAGAGCTGGATTGCAGTGTGGTACGCCATAGAGACGTGTGGGAGGAACGGACGCCGTGGATGGCGATCAGCATGAGCTGTCTGTTGATGTATTCGGACCTAGTCGTCTCTCCTCACACACCGTGATGGCATGGTGCACCGCGTTCCATATCTGCGACATGCTACAGAGGCCGGTTGACAGTCGTTCGAGCAATGGACATCGCATACGTACGGGGGCCACCTTCCACGTATTGTCTAGGCGTGCACATTTTGTTGCGTGTATGTGGGCAGACGTAGTGTGGCGTGACACCTGACACAGGCATGCAATAATCGTTGAAGTTGCAAATGGCGATGGACGCCTGCGTTTTCTGGTGAAGTTACGCAAATGAACAAATGGTAACCTGTTGTGGTGCGGTTGTTCTCGCTAGGGGTGAATCGGTGATGGCGACGATAGGTTGAGGTACTAACCGGTTGTTCCAGCGATACCCACCATGCCGACGAAACTGAACGGCATCTGGGTGTGAAGCGATACGCGGCGGTGGCTGGGTGGGACCGTCCCCGGCCGGTGAGGGGGCGCCTCCCGGCGTGCTGGCCGCGCGGTGCGTGGGCGCACGCGCTACAGCCGGCTGGTGGGGGCGGCCAGTGGCAGGCGCGCCGGCCGACGGACGCGGCAGGCGTCGCAGCTGCGCGCCGGCGCACCCTGCGCGCGGCGCCGTGCGGCCAAAGTAGGTCCTCGCGGGCCCGGTGCGAAGCGCGGTGGACATCTTCAGTGTGCTGGTCCGATTGAGGACTGTGTGCGTTGAGGATGCGCCGCCGCCCGGCGCTCGGCGCCGCGACGCCGTCTGCTGCTCGGTCGCCCCAGCGGTTCTCGCTGGTGGTTTGTATCGCAGCTGTGCGGATGTGTTGGCGCGTGCGCTGTGCTGGGAGAGTTCGCTTCGGCACCCAAGTGGGGCTTTTGTCCTTCTGTGGCGCTGGCGTTGGAGCTGCCGGTCACCGTAGGTGGCGCGTGTTGTCTCCCGCCGGCAATGCCACGACAGCACGCTCCCGGGCCTCTGTCGGCAGCGGCAAGCTCAGTTGGGAGCACGGGTGGTCGCACCGAAAGCGTCTACTCGCCTAACTCCGGGCGATTGCGCCTCTCTCGAACCCGACCAAGTACTTGGGACGGCGCTGCGCGCCGCCGGGACCTGAGAGGGTTTCGAGGTGTATTGTGCAGGGGAGCTCAGCCTCCTCCTGTTTGCAGAATGATTGAGCGGACGCTTGCGTGTTCGCGCGGGCCCCCGGGACACACTCCCGGGCGGCCGGCTGCTCAGCTCTAGTTGACGCAGCTCCCTGGTTGATCCTGCCAGTAGTCATATGCTTGTCTCAAAGATTAAGCCATGCATGTCTCAGTACAAGCCGCATTAAGGTGAAACCGCGAATGGCTCATTAAATCAGTTATGGTTCCTTAGATCGTACCCACGTTACTTGGATAACTGTGGTAATTCT
>NW_025727900.1:42500-47500 GCF_021461385.2 Schistocerca piceifrons
CTGCAACGACGCTACCGCCATCTATGAGACGCCAAGCCGACTAAGACAGCGATGGCGCCACAGTGGCCGCCTTTCGACGCCACCCACAAAGGCTGCAGCCTCTGTCGACCATAGCACCCAATCTCCAGTGGCTCTGCCGCACGAAGCCGTGGACCGGCAATGACGCCACCCGCACCCGTTCGTGCACCACCCCAACCGCCAAACTCGCACCTCCAGCGGATGAACGGCGGACGTTTCCCGCACTCGTAAAGTGCAATCCACCCCTATAACTTGCGTTTCATGAAGAGTTATTTCCAATATGCGACATTCCCGCTGTCCGTATACATGAGCCGCGACCTGTACCACTTACGAGCGAGAGACGCGATCGCGTTGCTCACTGTACGGCGTCCGATACCGAGCCATCAGCATGTCGGTCCCCATGCGCGTTGCACTCGCACTCGCAGTCGCAAAAACGTGGGGCAAATATATTACGCGGAAGAGTTATAACAGACCGAGCCCCACTGCATGGGGGGAGTCTTTGTCACTAATGTACACAGATGGAACATTTTGGACTGGAACCAGATTACCCGTACACACGGCGCTGATTAGTAATCAATGCAGAGCCATCAAACTACAGCAAATATACACAACTGTCCGTATACATGCTGAAAGAGTCTGCCCAAAATGGGAACCACACGTCAGCCAGACACTCTGATCACGCACCACTCTCTGCTTCTAACAGGCGCACATACAATATGTAAGCACCAGCATGGAACAACATCCAGTGCATCTTCTCCGCCACATTACACAATCCACACTATCACAACCAGACCAGGAGGTCCGTGCGGAAAATACAATATCCCAGCCTTTCGACATCCACCATTGCGCAGACCAGGCACCAACACCCACACATGTCCTATACAACGGTGCACCCAACATCACAATAGTACCTCCTGTCACAGCGCACAAACAATGACATGAGTCAAAGACACAGGTCTCACACAAGCATAGAATTGGAGCGCCGCCTCTAATAAGCCAAAGGTGCATCCTGACGTGACAAATCTGATCATGTCACAAGCATTCACTTACTATAATCACTATCAACGAACCTGCCGCCCCCGCCCCCCCCCCCCCCTACACCTTTCCGTACAACAACGTGTAACCTAACCTAACCTAACCTAACCTATGTTGTACCTTAACCTAACCTATGTTGTACCTTAACCTAACCTATGTTGTACCTTAACCTAACCTATGTTGTACCTTAACCTAACCTATGTTGTACCTTAACCTAACCTATGTTGTACCTTAACCTAACCTATGTTGTACCTTAACCTAACCTATGTTGTACCTTAACCTAACCCATGTTGTACCTTAACCTAACCCATGTTGTACCTTAACCTAACCCATGTTGTACCTTAACCTAACCCATGTTGTACCTTAACCTAACCCATGTTGTACCTTAACCTAACCCATGTTGTGCCTCAACCTAACCCATGTTGTGCCTCAACCTAACCCATGTTGTGCCTCAACCTAACCCATGTTGTGCCTTAACCTAACCCATGTTGTGCCTCAACCTAACCCATGTTGTGCCTTAACCTAACCCATGTTGTGCCTTAACCTAACCCATGTTGTGCCTTAACCTAACCCATGTTGTGCCTTAACCTAACCCATGTTGTGCCTTAACCTAACCCATGTTGTGCCTTAACCTAACCCATGTTGTGCCTTAACCTAACCCATGTTGTGCCTTAACCTAACCCATGTTGTCGCCTTAACGTAACCCACGTTGTCGCCTAAACCTGCTCTGTAATTGTTATACGACTCGTTCAATTACTGTAGTGTTGCCCACCCGCAACCCTCGCAATATAGTTCGCTACTCGCACTGCCCGCACCCCTGTGTATCGCTTCATGTTAAACACCTTGCAAGTCTTGCTCACTTTCCACATGCTCCTGCTGTACACTGTAATGTGGATGGCAGCAGGACGTACATGCCGCCCCTCCCCACGTCCCCACCTTGCCCCCTGCCTTCGCAAGCTGGTTGGTGAGAAGTTTGCATGTTCAATGCCCTTCGCATGCGACGTACTCAGGCTACGTTGTGGTGCGGCCTGTGTCAACTGTCCGCTGATGTCGTACGCGTGAACCACAATCTGTACTGCACATTCGTCCTTATGTACTGAATGATACATCGTGGCACATGTGTGACCGCACAACGACTGCGCCCAAAAACGGCGGACCATACAGTGCAAATATTGTGCACGCAGCTACGTGTCGTCTCCCTATGAGAGCTGGATTGCAGTGTGGTACGCCATAGAGACGTGTGGGAGGAACGGACGCCGTGGATGGCGATCAGCATGAGCTGTCTGTTGATGTATTCGGACCTAGTCGTCTCTCCTCACACACCGTGATGGCATGGTGCACCGCGTTCCATATCTGCGACATGCTACAGAGGCCGGTTGACAGTCGTTCGAGCAATGGACATCGCATACGTACGGGGGCCACCTTCCACGTATTGTCTAGGCGTGCACATTTTGTTGCGTGTATGTGGGCAGACGTAGTGTGGCGTGACACCTGACACAGGCATGCAATAATCGTTGAAGTTGCAAATGGCGATGGACGCCTGCGTTTTCTGGTGAAGTTACGCAAATGAACAAATGGTAACCTGTTGTGGTGCGGTTGTTCTCGCTAGGGGTGAATCGGTGATGGCGACGATAGGTTGAGGTACTAACCGGTTGTTCCAGCGATACCCACCATGCCGACGAAACTGAACGGCATCTGGGTGTGAAGCGATACGCGGCGGTGGCTGGGTGGGACCGTCCCCGGCCGGTGAGGGGGCGCCTCCCGGCGTGCTGGCCGCGCGGTGCGTGGGCGCACGCGCTACAGCCGGCTGGTGGGGGCGGCCAGTGGCAGGCGCGCCGGCCGACGGACGCGGCAGGCGTCGCAGCTGCGCGCCGGCGCACCCTGCGCGCGGCGCCGTGCGGCCAAAGTAGGTCCTCGCGGGCCCGGTGCGAAGCGCGGTGGACATCTTCAGTGTGCTGGTCCGATTGAGGACTGTGTGCGTTGAGGATGCGCCGCCGCCCGGCGCTCGGCGCCGCGACGCCGTCTGCTGCTCGGTCGCCCCAGCGGTTCTCGCTGGTGGTTTGTATCGCAGCTGTGCGGATGTGTTGGCGCGTGCGCTGTGCTGGGAGAGTTCGCTTCGGCACCCAAGTGGGGCTTTTGTCCTTCTGTGGCGCTGGCGTTGGAGCTGCCGGTCACCGTAGGTGGCGCGTGTTGTCTCCCGCCGGCAATGCCACGACAGCACGCTCCCGGGCCTCTGTCGGCAGCGGCAAGCTCAGTTGGGAGCACGGGTGGTCGCACCGAAAGCGTCTACTCGCCTAACTCCGGGCGATTGCGCCTCTCTCGAACCCGACCAAGTACTTGGGACGGCGCTGCGCGCCGCCGGGACCTGAGAGGGTTTCGAGGTGTATTGTGCAGGGGAGCTCAGCCTCCTCCTGTTTGCAGAATGATTGAGCGGACGCTTGCGTGTTCGCGCGGGCCCCCGGGACACACTCCCGGGCGGCCGGCTGCTCAGCTCTAGTTGACGCAGCTCCCTGGTTGATCCTGCCAGTAGTCATATGCTTGTCTCAAAGATTAAGCCATGCATGTCTCAGTACAAGCCGCATTAAGGTGAAACCGCGAATGGCTCATTAAATCAGTTATGGTTCCTTAGATCGTACCCACGTTACTTGGATAACTGTGGTAATTCTAGAGCTAATACATGCAAACAGAGTCCCGACCAGAGATGGAAGGGACGCTTTTATTAGATCAAAACCAATCGGTCGGCTCGTCCGGTCCGTTTGCCTTGGTGACTCTGAATAACTTTGGGCTGATCGCACGGTCCTCGTACCGGCGACGCATCTTTCAAATGTCTGCCTTATCAACTGTCGATGGTAGGTTCTGCGCCTACCATGGTTGTAACGGGTAACGGGGAATCAGGGTTCGATTCCGGAGAGGGAGCCTGAGAAACGGCTACCACATCCAAGGAAGGCAGCAGGCGCGCAAATTACCCACTCCCGGCACGGGGAGGTAGTGACGAAAAATAACGATACGGGACTCATCCGAGGCCCCGTAATCGGAATGAGTACACTTTAAATCCTTTAACGAGTATCTATTGGAGGGCAAGTCTGGTGCCAGCAGCCGCGGTAATTCCAGCTCCAATAGCGTATATTAAAGTTGTTGCGGTTAAAAAGCTCGTAGTTGGATTTGTGTCCCACGCTGTTGGTTCACCGCCCGTCGGTGTTTAACTGGCATGTATCGTGGGACGTCCTGCCGGTGGGGCGAGCTGAAGGCGTGCGACCGCCTCGTGCGTGCTCGTGCGTCCCGAGGGGACCCCGTTGAAATCCTACCAGGGTGCTCTTTATTGAGTGTCTCGGTGGGCCGGCACGTTTACTTTGAACAAATTAGAGTGCTTAAAGCAGGCAAGCCCGCCTGAATACTGTGTGCATGGAATAATGGAATAGGACCTCGGTTCTATTTTGTTGGTTTTCGGAACCCGAGGTAATGATTAATAGGGACAGGCGGGGGCATTCGTATTGCGACGTTAGAGGTGAAATTCTTGGATCGTCGCAAGACGAACAGAAGCGAAAGCATTTGCCAAGTATGTTTTCATTAATCAAGAACGAAAGTTAGAGGTTCGAAGGCGATCAGATACCGCCCTAGTTCTAACCATAAACGATGCCAGCCAGCGATCCGCCGCAGTTCCTCCGATGACTCGGCGGGCAGCCTCCGGGAAACCAAAGCTTTTGGGTTCCGGGGGAAGTATGGTTGCAAAGCTGAAACTTAAAGGAATTGACGGAAGGGCACCACCAGGAGTGGAGCCTGCGGCTTAATTTGACTCAACACGGGAAACCTCACCAGGCCCGGACACCGGAAGGATTGACAGATTGATAGCTCTTTCTTGATTCGGTGGGTGGTGGTGCATGGCCGTTCTTAGTTGGTGGAGCGATTTGTCTGGTTAATTCCGATAACGAACGAGACTCTAGCCTGCT
>NW_025727900.1:55000-57500 GCF_021461385.2 Schistocerca piceifrons
ATGTTGTACCTTAACCTAACCTATGTTGTACCTTAACCTAACCTATGTTGTACCTTAACCTAACCTATGTTGTACCTTAACCTAACCCATGTTGTACCTTAACCTAACCCATGTTGTACCTTAACCTAACCCATGTTGTACCTTAACCTAACCCATGTTGTACCTTAACCTAACCCATGTTGTACCTTAACCTAACCCATGTTGTACCTTAACCTAACCCATGTTGTACCTTAACCTAACCCATGTTGTACCTTAACCTAACCCATGTTGTACCTTAACCTAACCCATGTTGTGCCTTAACCTAACCCATGTTGTGCCTTAACCTAACCCATGTTGTGCCTTAACCTAACCCATGTTGTGCCTTAACCTAACCCATGTTGTGCCCTAACCTAACCCATGTTGTGCCCTAACCTAACCCATGTTGTGCCCTAACCTAACCCATGTTGTGCCCTAACCTAACCCATGTTGTCCCCTAACCTAACCCATGTTGTCCCCTAACCTAACCCATGTTGTCCCCTAACCTAACCCATGTTGTGCCCTAACGTAACCCATGTTGTGCCTTAACGTAACCCATGTTGTGCCTTAACGTAACCCATGTTGTGCCTTAACGTAACCCACGTTGTCCGCTAACGTAACCCACGTTGTCCGCTAACGTAACCCACGTTGTCGCCTAAACCTGCTCTGTAATTGTTATACGACTCGTTCAATTAGTGTAGTGTTGCCCACCCGCAACCCTCGCAATATAGTTCGCTACTCGCACTGCCCGCTCCCCTGTGTATCGCTTCATGTTAAACACCTTGCAAGTCTTGCTGACTTTCCACATGCTCCTGCTGTACACTGTAATGTGGATGGCAGCAGGACGTACATGCCGCCCCCCCCCCCCCCCACCCCTCCCCACGTCCCCACGTCCCCACCTTGCCCCCTGCCTTCGCAAGCTGGTTGGTGACAAGTTTGCATGTTCAATGCCCTTCGCATGCGACGTACGCAGGCTACGTTGTGGTGCGGCCTGTGTCAACTGTCCGCTGATGTCGTACGCGTGAACCACAATCTGTACTGCACATTCGTCCTTATGTACTGAATGATACATCGTGGCACATGTGTGACCGTACAACGACTGCGCCCAAAAACGGCGGACCATACAGTGCAAATATTGTGCACGCAGCTACGTGTCGTCTCCCTATGAGAGCTGGATTGCAGTGTGGTACGCCATAGAGACGTGTGGGAGGAACGGACGCCGTGGATGGCGATCAGCATGAGCTGTGTGTTGATGTATTCGGACCTAGTCGTCTCTCCTCAAACACCGTGATAGCATGGTGCACCGCGTTCCATATCTGCGACATGCTACAGAGGCCGGTTGACAGTCGTTCGAGCAATGGACATCGCATACGTACGGGGGCCACCTTCCACGTATTGTCTAGGCGTGCACATTTTGTTGCGTGTATGTGGGCAGACGTAGTGTGGCGTGACACCTGACACAGGCATGCAATAATCGTTGAAGTTGCTAATGGCGATGGACGCCTACGTTTTCTGGTGAAGTTACGCAAATGAAGAAATGGTAACCCGTTGTGGTGCGGTTGTTCTCGCTAGGGGTGAATCGGTGATGGCGACGATAGGTTGAGGTACTAACCGGTTGTTCCAGCGATACCCACCATGCCGATGAAACTGAACGGCATCTGGGTGTGAAGCGATACGCGGTGGTGGCTGGGTGGGACCGTCCCCGGCCGGTGAGGGGGCGCCTCCCGGCGTGCTGGCCGCGCGGTGCGTGGGCGCACGCGCTACAGCCGGCTGGTGGGGGCGGCCAGTGGCAGGCGCGCCGGCCGACGGACGCGGCAGGCGTCGCAGCTGCGCGCCGGCGCACCCTGCGCGCGGCGCCGTGCGGCCAAAGTAGGTCCTCGCGGGCCCGGTGCGAAGCGCGGTGGACATCTTCAGTGTGCTGGTCCGATTGAGGACTGTGTGCGTTGAGGATGCGCCGCCGCCCGGCGCTCGGCGCCGCGACGCCGTCTGCTGCTCGGTCGCCCCAGCGGTTCTCGCTGGTGGTTTGTATCGCAGCTGTGCGGATGTGTTGGCGCGTGCGCTGTGCTGGGAGAGTTCGCTTCGGCACCCAAGTGGGGCTTTTGTCCTTCTGTGGCGCTGGCGTTGGAGCTGCCGGTCACCGTAGGTGGCGCGTGTTGTCTCCCGCCGGCAATGCCACGACAGCACGCTCCCGGGCCTCTGTCGGCAGCGGCAAGCTCAGTTGGGAGCACGGGTGGTCGCACCGAAAGCGTCTACTCGCCTAACTCCGGGCGATTGCGCCTCTCTCGAACCCGACCAAGTACTTGGGACGGCGCTGCGCGCCGCCGGGACCTGAGAGGGTTTCGAGGTGTATTGTGCAGGGGAGCTCAGCCTCCTCCTGTTTGCAGAATGATTGAGCGGACGCTTGCGTGTTCGCGCGGGCCCCCGGGACACACTCCCGGGCGGCCGGCTGCTCAGCTCTAGTTGGCGCAGCTCCCTGGTTGATCCT
>NW_025727900.1:65000-70000 GCF_021461385.2 Schistocerca piceifrons
TCTATGAAAATAGGGCGACACCACATGCAATACCGCCATCTATGCGCATCTGACAACACTACGTCCGCACCACAAAACATACCGCCATCTGTAGGTCTCCCGCAACATGACCTCCTCCAACGACGATACCGCCATCTATGCGACGCCAAGCCGATTAAGACAGCGATGGCGCCACAGTGCCCGCCTTTCGACGCCACCCACAAAGCCTGCAGCCTCTGTCGACCATAGCACCCAATCTCCAGTGGCTCTGCCGCACGAAGCCGTGGACCGGCAATGACTCCACCCGCACCCGTTCGTGCACCACCCCAACCGCCAAACTCGCACCTCCAGCGGATGAACGGCGGAAGTTTCCCGCACTCGTAAAGTGCAATCCACCCCTATAACTTGCGTTTCATGAAGAGTTATTTCCAATATGCGACATTCCCGCTGTCCCTATACATGAGCCGCGACCTGTACCACTTACGAGCGAGAGACGCGATCGCGTTGCTCACTGTACGGCGTCCGATACCGAGCCATCAGCATGTCGGTCCCCATGCGCGTTGCACTCGCACTCGCAGTCGCAAAAACGTGGGGCAAATATATTACGCGGAAGAGCTATAACAGACCGAGCCCCACTGCATGGGGAGAGTCTTTGTCACTAATGTACACAGATGGAACATTTTGGACTGGAACCAGATTACCCGTACACACGGCGCTGATTAGTAATCAATGCAGAGCCATCAAACTACAGCAAATATACACAACTGTCCGTATACATGCTGAAAGAGTCTGCCCACAATGGGAACCACACGTCAGCCAGACACTCTGATCACGCACCACTCTCTGCTTCTAACGGGCGCACATACAATATGTAAGCACCAGCATGGAACAACATCCAGTGCATCTTCTCCGCCACATTACACAATCCACACTATCACAACCAGACCAGGAGGTCCATGCGGAAAATACAATATCCCAGCCTTTCGACATCCACCATTGCGCAGACCAGGCACCAACACCCACACATGTCCTATACAACGGTGCACCCAACATCACAATAGTACCTCCTGTCACAGCGCACAAACAATGACATGAGTCAAAGACACAGGTCTCACACAAGCATAGAATTGGAGCGCCGCCTCTAATAAGCCAAAGGTGCATCCTGACGTGACAAATCTGATCATGTCACAAGCATTCACTTACTATAATCACTATCAAGGAACCTGCCGCCCCCGCCCCCCCCCCCCTACACCTTTCCTTACAACAACGTGTAACCTAACCTAACCTAACCTATGTTGTACCTTAACCTAACCTATGTTGTACCTTAACCTAACCTATGTTGTACCTTAACCTAACCTATGTTGTACCTTAACCTAACCTATGTTGTACCTTAACCTAACCTATGTTGTACCTTAACCTAACCTATGTTGTACCTTAACCTAACCTATGTTGTACCTTAACCTAACCTATGTTGTACCTTAACCTAACCTATGTTGTACCTTAACCTAACCTATGTTGTACCTTAACCTAACCCATGTTGTACCTTAACCTAACCCATGTTGTACCTTAACCTAACCCATGTTGTACCTTAACCTAACCCATGTTGTACCTTAACCTAACCCATGTTGTACCTTAACCTAACCCATGTTGTACCTTAACCTAACCCATGTTGTACCTTAACCTAACCCATGTTGTACCTTAACCTAACCCATGTTGTACCTTAACCTAACCCATGTTGTGCCTTAACCTAACCCATGTTGTGCCTTAACCTAACCCATGTTGTGCCTTAACCTAACCCATGTTGTGCCTTAACCTAACCCATGTTGTGCCCTAACCTAACCCATGTTGTGCCCTAACCTAACCCATGTTGTGCCCTAACCTAACCCATGTTGTGCCCTAACCTAACCCATGTTGTCCCCTAACCTAACCCATGTTGTCCCCTAACCTAACCCATGTTGTCCCCTAACCTAACCCATGTTGTGCCCTAACGTAACCCATGTTGTGCCTTAACGTAACCCATGTTGTGCCTTAACGTAACCCATGTTGTGCCTTAACGTAACCCACGTTGTCCGCTAACGTAACCCACGTTGTCCGCTAACGTAACCCACGTTGTCGCCTAAACCTGCTCTGTAATTGTTATACGACTCGTTCAATTAGTGTAGTGTTGCCCACCCGCAACCCTCGCAATATAGTTCGCTACTCGCACTGCCCGCTCCCCTGTGTATCGCTTCATGTTAAACACCTTGCAAGTCTTGCTGACTTTCCACATGCTCCTGCTGTACACTGTAATGTGGATGGCAGCAGGACGTACATGCCGCCCCCCCCCCCCCCACCCCTCCCCACGTCCCCACGTCCCCACCTTGCCCCCTGCCTTCGCAAGCTGGTTGGTGACAAGTTTGCATGTTCAATGCCCTTCGCATGCGACGTACGCAGGCTACGTTGTGGTGCGGCCTGTGTCAACTGTCCGCTGATGTCGTACGCGTGAACCACAATCTGTACTGCACATTCGTCCTTATGTACTGAATGATACATCGTGGCACATGTGTGACCGTACAACGACTGCGCCCAAAAACGGCGGACCATACAGTGCAAATATTGTGCACGCAGCTACGTGTCGTCTCCCTATGAGAGCTGGATTGCAGTGTGGTACGCCATAGAGACGTGTGGGAGGAACGGACGCCGTGGATGGCGATCAGCATGAGCTGTGTGTTGATGTATTCGGACCTAGTCGTCTCTCCTCAAACACCGTGATAGCATGGTGCACCGCGTTCCATATCTGCGACATGCTACAGAGGCCGGTTGACAGTCGTTCGAGCAATGGACATCGCATACGTACGGGGGCCACCTTCCACGTATTGTCTAGGCGTGCACATTTTGTTGCGTGTATGTGGGCAGACGTAGTGTGGCGTGACACCTGACACAGGCATGCAATAATCGTTGAAGTTGCTAATGGCGATGGACGCCTACGTTTTCTGGTGAAGTTACGCAAATGAAGAAATGGTAACCCGTTGTGGTGCGGTTGTTCTCGCTAGGGGTGAATCGGTGATGGCGACGATAGGTTGAGGTACTAACCGGTTGTTCCAGCGATACCCACCATGCCGATGAAACTGAACGGCATCTGGGTGTGAAGCGATACGCGGTGGTGGCTGGGTGGGACCGTCCCCGGCCGGTGAGGGGGCGCCTCCCGGCGTGCTGGCCGCGCGGTGCGTGGGCGCACGCGCTACAGCCGGCTGGTGGGGGCGGCCAGTGGCAGGCGCGCCGGCCGACGGACGCGGCAGGCGTCGCAGCTGCGCGCCGGCGCACCCTGCGCGCGGCGCCGTGCGGCCAAAGTAGGTCCTCGCGGGCCCGGTGCGAAGCGCGGTGGACATCTTCAGTGTGCTGGTCCGATTGAGGACTGTGTGCGTTGAGGATGCGCCGCCGCCCGGCGCTCGGCGCCGCGACGCCGTCTGCTGCTCGGTCGCCCCAGCGGTTCTCGCTGGTGGTTTGTATCGCAGCTGTGCGGATGTGTTGGCGCGTGCGCTGTGCTGGGAGAGTTCGCTTCGGCACCCAAGTGGGGCTTTTGTCCTTCTGTGGCGCTGGCGTTGGAGCTGCCGGTCACCGTAGGTGGCGCGTGTTGTCTCCCGCCGGCAATGCCACGACAGCACGCTCCCGGGCCTCTGTCGGCAGCGGCAAGCTCAGTTGGGAGCACGGGTGGTCGCACCGAAAGCGTCTACTCGCCTAACTCCGGGCGATTGCGCCTCTCTCGAACCCGACCAAGTACTTGGGACGGCGCTGCGCGCCGCCGGGACCTGAGAGGGTTTCGAGGTGTATTGTGCAGGGGAGCTCAGCCTCCTCCTGTTTGCAGAATGATTGAGCGGACGCTTGCGTGTTCGCGCGGGCCCCCGGGACACACTCCCGGGCGGCCGGCTGCTCAGCTCTAGTTGGCGCAGCTCCCTGGTTGATCCTGCCAGTAGTCATATGCTTGTCTCAAAGATTAAGCCATGCATGTCTCAGTACAAGCCGCATTAAGGTGAAACCGCGAATGGCTCATTAAATCAGTTATGGTTCCTTAGATCGTACCCACGTTACTTGGATAACTGTGGTAATTCTAGAGCTAATACATGCAAACAGAGTCCCGACCAGAGATGGAAGGGACGCTTTTATTAGATCAAAACCAATCGGTCGGCTCGTCCGGTCCGTTTGCCTTGGTGACTCTGAATAACTTTGGGCTGATCGCACGGTCCTCGTACCGGCGACGCATCTTTCAAATGTCTGCCTTATCAACTGTCGATGGTAGGTTCTGCGCCTACCATGGTTGTAACGGGTAACGGGGAATCAGGGTTCGATTCCGGAGAGGGAGCCTGAGAAACGGCTACCACATCCAAGGAAGGCAGCAGGCGCGCAAATTACCCACTCCCGGCACGGGGAGGTAGTGACGAAAAATAACGATACGGGACTCATCCGAGGCCCCGTAATCGGAATGAGTACACTTTAAATCCTTTAACGAGTATCTATTGGAGGGCAAGTCTGGTGCCAGCAGCCGCGGTAATTCCAGCTCCAATAGCGTATATTAAAGTTGTTGCGGTTAAAAAGCTCGTAGTTGGATTTGTGTCCCACGCTGTTGGTTCACCGCCCGTCGGTGTTTAACTGGCATGTATCGTGGGACGTCCTGCCGGTGGGGCGAGCCGAAGGCGTGCGACCGCCTCGTGCGTGCTCGTGCGTCCCGAGGCGGACCCCGTTGAAATCCTACCAGGGTGCTCTTTATTGAGTGTCTCGGTGGGCCGGCACGTTTACTTTGAACAAATTAGAGTGCTTAAAGCAGGCAAGCCCGCCTGAATACTGTGTGCATGGAATAATGGAATAGGACCTCGGTTCTATTTTGTTGGTTTTCGGAACCCGAGGTAATGATTAATAGGGACAGGCGGGGGCATTCGTATTGCGACGTTAGAGGTGAAATTCTTGGATCGTCGCAAGACGAACAGAAGCGAAAGCATTTGCCAAGTATGTTTTCATTAATCAAGAACGAAAGTTAGAGGTTCGAA
>NW_025727901.1:0-32964 GCF_021461385.2 Schistocerca piceifrons
GACGCATTTCGTGGAGACGGACGCCAGCAATGATGAGAGCAAAAGGTGCCTACAAATCCTGTCGTTGCACCACGCACTGTTCTACGACAATTCACCAAGCAGACGCTCACGCCTTGTTGTGCTGTTTCCTTTGCGGGCAATGAGTGCACCTGCCTTCGACACAGGAAACATTACACGTTTGGCAGCTGTGGGATTGGAACCCACGCCTCCGAAGAGAATGGTGCCTGAAACCAGCGCCTTAGACCGCTCGGCCACGCTACCTACACAGCACGCGCGTCACAAGAGCTGCGTCCTACCCCACGAGAACACACCGCAACGGCACAAAAATGAGACGTAAAAAGTGGCAACGGTGGGATTCGAACCCACGCCTCCGAAGAGACTGGTGCCTAAAACCAGCGCCTTAGACCGCTCGGCCACGTTACCGTTGGAGCAGCAGCCGCAAAACGTTTCCTTTGTACTACAAAGATCACTTCGAAATGGAAGTATCTTGGCAATCGCCGTGCCATGTATTTCCACTGCTCTCCCACTGGAAGCGTCTCTTTAGGCCATCCACAGCAAGAAAAAGCCGTGCCCGCCGTATGGTAGCGACGCCACTTGTCTGTAGCTGTCGCAGTTAAGGAGACAGCGTCAAGAGACGTTTTCGTACCGTGACCAGGTTTCGAACCTGGGCTTTCCGTAACCACTAAAGTATCGTAGCTGTAACTGTCAGGCGGAGCCACAATGCTCCATGTATCAAACATATGTGAGCTCAAGGAGGTTACACTTGAAGAAAAAGCGGCAGCTTAACGCGATCACAGCAAAGCCCCCGGCAGCTACGGGATTCGAAACCGCGCCTACAGAGAGTCTGGTGCCTTAAACCAGCGCCTTAAAGCGCTCGGCCACGCTACATGCGCTGCTTGGTGCGCCAGTGTTCCTAGCATTTGTACAAACAGTGCACGCCACAGCTTCCTGTTCTGCTGGGACTGGCTGCTCATCCATCGCACTTCAAACAACTGCCCTTTTCGACTACAGAGAGCAGCGGACGTCTGCGCTCTGGGAGGCGACATTACGTGTTGGGGATGAAGTGGTAGGGCAAACTGCGGCCTGCGGAACACGAGTGAAAAAATCAACAGAGTACTGTCATTTCGAGTACTCGTCATTGCAACGGCAGCAAGGCGAAACTTTCAAAATTGCCGTGACCAGGATTCGAACCTGGGTTATTGCGGCCACAACGCAATGTCCTAACCACTAGACGATCACGGCCACGGACGCGCCCGCGAAAGCAGCTGCCTGTAATGCAAGTGGCGATACACAGCAGAGCCTAGGCCAAGGTGTACGCCACAGCAGTGTGAGACACGGTCTCCATCACATGTATACGAGCAAATGAACGTGCCTGCGCTGTCAGGACACTAACTACAGTGGTTAGCTGCATTCACCTCCGTGGCAATGTCTTGCAGTCCCCCAAGCCTCTTGACTACAGGTATGTGGCTGGATAACAAGTGGATAGACGCTTCATCTCTCTCGCCGTCAGGTGTTGCCGTGAATCATACTTAACGTAGCTTTCTGCACGCGTCAGCGTAGCGTCAGTCGAGCAAAGTCGAGACAAGTCGCATAAGAGGAGCAACAAAAACGCGCGATTCCGGTACCGGGAATCGAACCCGGGCCTCCTGGGTGAGAGCCAGGTATCCTAGCCACTAGACCACACCGGATAACGACGGCAGTGCTCTTTCCAGCGAACGCAGGAGCCACCCACGGTTAACTGACGACAACTGTAAAAAATCCACTCTCTCGCGTTATAGAACGGCGTGCCCCGGACGCATTTCGTGGAGACGGACGCCAGCAATGATGAGAGCAAAAGGTGCCTACAAATCCTGTCGTTGCACCACGCACTGTTCTACGACAATTCACCAAGCAGACGCTCACGCCTTGTTGTGCTGTTTCCTTTGCGGGCAATGAGTGCACCTGCCTTCGACACAGGAAACATTACACGTTTGGCAGCTGTGGGATTGGAACCCACGCCTCCGAAGAGAATGGTGCCTGAAACCAGCGCCTTAGACCGCTCGGCCACGCTACCTACACAGCACGCGCGTCACAAGAGCTGCGTCCTACCCCACGAGAACACACCGCAACGGCACAAAAATGAGACGTAAAAAGTGGCAACGGTGGGATTCGAACCCACGCCTCCGAAGAGACTGGTGCCTAAAACCAGCGCCTTAGACCGCTCGGCCACGTTACCGTTGGAGCAGCAGCCGCAAAACGTTTCCTTTGTACTACAAAGATCACTTCGAAATGGAAGTATCTTGGCAATCGCCGTGCCATGTATTTCCACTGCTCTCCCACTGGAAGCGTCTCTTTAGGCCATCCACAGCAAGAAAAAGCCGTGCCCGCCGTATGGTAGCGACGCCACTTGTCTGTAGCTGTCGCAGTTAAGGAGACAGCGTCAAGAGACGTTTTCGTACCGTGACCAGGTTTCGAACCTGGGCTTTCCGTAACCACTAAAGTATCGTAGCTGTAACTGTCAGGCGGAGCCACAATGCTCCATGTATCAAACATATGTGAGCTCAAGGAGGTTACACTTGAAGAAAAAGCGGCAGCTTAACGCGATCACAGCAAAGCCCCCGGCAGCTACGGGATTCGAAACCGCGCCTACAGAGAGTCTGGTGCCTTAAACCAGCGCCTTAAAGCGCTCGGCCACGCTACATGCGCTGCTTGGTGCGCCAGTGTTCCTAGCATTTGTACAAACAGTGCACGCCACAGCTTCCTGTTCTGCTGGGACTGGCTGCTCATCCATCGCACTTCAAACAACTGCCCTTTTCGACTACAGAGAGCAGCGGACGTCTGCGCTCTGGGAGGCGACATTACGTGTTGGGGATGAAGTGGTAGGGCAAACTGCGGCCTGCGGAACACGAGTGAAAAAATCAACAGAGTACTGTCATTTCGAGTACTCGTCATTGCAACGGCAGCAAGGCGAAACTTTCAAAATTGCCGTGACCAGGATTCGAACCTGGGTTATTGCGGCCACAACGCAATGTCCTAACCACTAGACGATCACGGCCACGGACGCGCCCGCGAAAGCAGCTGCCTGTAATGCAAGTGGCGATACACAGCAGAGCCTAGGCCAAGGTGTACGCCACAGCAGTGTGAGACACGGTCTCCATCACATGTATACGAGCAAATGAACGTGCCTGCGCTGTCAGGACACTAACTACAGTGGTTAGCTGCATTCACCTCCGTGGCAATGTCTTGCAGTCCCCCAAGCCTCTTGACTACAGGTATGTGGCTGGATAACAAGTGGATAGACGCTTCATCTCTCTCGCCGTCAGGTGTTGCCGTGAATCATACTTAACGTAGCTTTCTGCACGCGTCAGCGTAGCGTCAGTCGAGCAAAGTCGAGACAAGTCGCATAAGAGGAGCAACAAAAACGCGCGATTCCGGTACCGGGAATCGAACCCGGGCCTCCTGGGTGAGAGCCAGGTATCCTAGCCACTAGACCACACCGGATAACGACGGCAGTGCTCTTTCCAGCGAACGCAGGAGCCACCCACGGTTAACTGACGACAACTGTAAAAAATCCACTCTCTCGCGTTATAGAACGGCGTGCCCCGGACGCATTTCGTGGAGACGGACGCCAGCAATGATGAGAGCAAAAGGTGCCTACAAATCCTGTCGTTGCACCACGCACTGTTCTACGACAATTCACCAAGCAGACGCTCACGCCTTGTTGTGCTGTTTCCTTTGCGGGCAATGAGTGCACCTGCCTTCGACACAGGAAACATTACACGTTTGGCAGCTGTGGGATTGGAACCCACGCCTCCGAAGAGAATGGTGCCTGAAACCAGCGCCTTAGACCGCTCGGCCACGCTACCTACACAGCACGCGCGTCACAAGAGCTGCGTCCTACCCCACGAGAACACACCGCAACGGCACAAAAATGAGACGTAAAAAGTGGCAACGGTGGGATTCGAACCCACGCCTCCGAAGAGACTGGTGCCTAAAACCAGCGCCTTAGACCGCTCGGCCACGTTACCGTTGGAGCAGCAGCCGCAAAACGTTTCCTTTGTACTACAAAGATCACTTCGAAATGGAAGTATCTTGGCAATCGCCGTGCCATGTATTTCCACTGCTCTCCCACTGGAAGCGTCTCTTTAGGCCATCCACAGCAAGAAAAAGCCGTGCCCGCCGTATGGTAGCGACGCCACTTGTCTGTAGCTGTCGCAGTTAAGGAGACAGCGTCAAGAGACGTTTTCGTACCGTGACCAGGTTTCGAACCTGGGCTTTCCGTAACCACTAAAGTATCGTAGCTGTAACTGTCAGGCGGAGCCACAATGCTCCATGTATCAAACATATGTGAGCTCAAGGAGGTTACACTTGAAGAAAAAGCGGCAGCTTAACGCGATCACAGCAAAGCCCCCGGCAGCTACGGGATTCGAAACCGCGCCTACAGAGAGTCTGGTGCCTTAAACCAGCGCCTTAAAGCGCTCGGCCACGCTACATGCGCTGCTTGGTGCGCCAGTGTTCCTAGCATTTGTACAAACAGTGCACGCCACAGCTTCCTGTTCTGCTGGGACTGGCTGCTCATCCATCGCACTTCAAACAACTGCCCTTTTCGACTACAGAGAGCAGCGGACGTCTGCGCTCTGGGAGGCGACATTACGTGTTGGGGATGAAGTGGTAGGGCAAACTGCGGCCTGCGGAACACGAGTGAAAAAATCAACAGAGTACTGTCATTTCGAGTACTCGTCATTGCAACGGCAGCAAGGCGAAACTTTCAAAATTGCCGTGACCAGGATTCGAACCTGGGTTATTGCGGCCACAACGCAATGTCCTAACCACTAGACGATCACGGCCACGGACGCGCCCGCGAAAGCAGCTGCCTGTAATGCAAGTGGCGATACACAGCAGAGCCTAGGCCAAGGTGTACGCCACAGCAGTGTGAGACACGGTCTCCATCACATGTATACGAGCAAATGAACGTGCCTGCGCTGTCAGGACACTAACTACAGTGGTTAGCTGCATTCACCTCCGTGGCAATGTCTTGCAGTCCCCCAAGCCTCTTGACTACAGGTATGTGGCTGGATAACAAGTGGATAGACGCTTCATCTCTCTCGCCGTCAGGTGTTGCCGTGAATCATACTTAACGTAGCTTTCTGCACGCGTCAGCGTAGCGTCAGTCGAGCAAAGTCGAGACAAGTCGCATAAGAGGAGCAACAAAAACGCGCGATTCCGGTACCGGGAATCGAACCCGGGCCTCCTGGGTGAGAGCCAGGTATCCTAGCCACTAGACCACACCGGATAACGACGGCAGTGCTCTTTCCAGCGAACGCAGGAGCCACCCACGGTTAACTGACGACAACTGTAAAAAATCCACTCTCTCGCGTTATAGAACGGCGTGCCCCGGACGCATTTCGTGGAGACGGACGCCAGCAATGATGAGAGCAAAAGGTGCCTACAAATCCTGTCGTTGCACCACGCACTGTTCTACGACAATTCACCAAGCAGACGCTCACGCCTTGTTGTGCTGTTTCCTTTGCGGGCAATGAGTGCACCTGCCTTCGACACAGGAAACATTACACGTTTGGCAGCTGTGGGATTGGAACCCACGCCTCCGAAGAGAATGGTGCCTGAAACCAGCGCCTTAGACCGCTCGGCCACGCTACCTACACAGCACGCGCGTCACAAGAGCTGCGTCCTACCCCACGAGAACACACCGCAACGGCACAAAAATGAGACGTAAAAAGTGGCAACGGTGGGATTCGAACCCACGCCTCCGAAGAGACTGGTGCCTAAAACCAGCGCCTTAGACCGCTCGGCCACGTTACCGTTGGAGCAGCAGCCGCAAAACGTTTCCTTTGTACTACAAAGATCACTTCGAAATGGAAGTATCTTGGCAATCGCCGTGCCATGTATTTCCACTGCTCTCCCACTGGAAGCGTCTCTTTAGGCCATCCACAGCAAGAAAAAGCCGTGCCCGCCGTATGGTAGCGACGCCACTTGTCTGTAGCTGTCGCAGTTAAGGAGACAGCGTCAAGAGACGTTTTCGTACCGTGACCAGGTTTCGAACCTGGGCTTTCCGTAACCACTAAAGTATCGTAGCTGTAACTGTCAGGCGGAGCCACAATGCTCCATGTATCAAACATATGTGAGCTCAAGGAGGTTACACTTGAAGAAAAAGCGGCAGCTTAACGCGATCACAGCAAAGCCCCCGGCAGCTACGGGATTCGAAACCGCGCCTACAGAGAGTCTGGTGCCTTAAACCAGCGCCTTAAAGCGCTCGGCCACGCTACATGCGCTGCTTGGTGCGCCAGTGTTCCTAGCATTTGTACAAACAGTGCACGCCACAGCTTCCTGTTCTGCTGGGACTGGCTGCTCATCCATCGCACTTCAAACAACTGCCCTTTTCGACTACAGAGAGCAGCGGACGTCTGCGCTCTGGGAGGCGACATTACGTGTTGGGGATGAAGTGGTAGGGCAAACTGCGGCCTGCGGAACACGAGTGAAAAAATCAAGAGAGTACTGTCATTTCGAGTACTCGTCATTGCAACGGCAGCAAGGCGAAACTTTCAAAATTGCCGTGACCAGGATTCGAACCTGGGTTATTGCGGCCACAACGCAATGTCCTAACCACTAGACGATCACGGCCACGGACGCGCCCGCGAAAGCAGCTGCCTGTAATGCAAGTGGCGATACACAGCAGAGCCTAGGCCAAGGTGTACGCCACAGCAGTGTGAGACACGGTCTCCATCACATGTATACGAGCAAATGAACGTGCCTGCGCTGTCAGGACACTAACTACAGTGGTTAGCTGCATTCACCTCCGTGGCAATGTCTTGCAGTCCCCCAAGCCTCTTGACTACAGGTATGTGGCTGGATAACAAGTGGATAGACGCTTCATCTCTCTCGCCGTCAGGTGTTGCCGTGAATCATACTTAACGTAGCTTTCTGCACGCGTCAGCGTAGCGTCAGTCGAGCAAAGTCGAGACAAGTCGCATAAGAGGAGCAACAAAAACGCGCGATTCCGGTACCGGGAATCGAACCCGGGCCTCCTGGGTGAGAGCCAGGTATCCTAGCCACTAGACCACACCGGATAACGACGGCAGTGCTCTTTCCAGCGAACGCAGGAGCCACCCACGGTTAACTGACGACAACTGTAAAAAATCCACTCTCTCGCGTTATAGAACGGCGTGCCCCGGACGCATTTCGTGGAGACGGACGCCAGCAATGATGAGAGCAAAAGGTGCCTACAAATCCTGTCGTTGCACCACGCACTGTTCTACGACAATTCACCAAGCAGACGCTCACGCCTTGTTGTGCTGTTTCCTTTGCGGGCAATGAGTGCACCTGCCTTCGACACAGGAAACATTACACGTTTGGCAGCTGTGGGATTGGAACCCACGCCTCCGAAGAGAATGGTGCCTGAAACCAGCGCCTTAGACCGCTCGGCCACGCTACCTACACAGCACGCGCGTCACAAGAGCTGCGTCCTACCCCACGAGAACACACCGCAACGGCACAAAAATGAGACGTAAAAAGTGGCAACGGTGGGATTCGAACCCACGCCTCCGAAGAGACTGGTGCCTAAAACCAGCGCCTTAGACCGCTCGGCCACGTTACCGTTGGAGCAGCAGCCGCAAAACGTTTCCTTTGTACTACAAAGATCACTTCGAAATGGAAGTATCTTGGCAATCGCCGTGCCATGTATTTCCACTGCTCTCCCACTGGAAGCGTCTCTTTAGGCCATCCACAGCAAGAAAAAGCCGTGCCCGCCGTATGGTAGCGACGCCACTTGTCTGTAGCTGTCGCAGTTAAGGAGACAGCGTCAAGAGACGTTTTCGTACCGTGACCAGGTTTCGAACCTGGGCTTTCCGTAACCACTAAAGTATCGTAGCTGTAACTGTCAGGCGGAGCCACAATGCTCCATGTATCAAACATATGTGAGCTCAAGGAGGTTACACTTGAAGAAAAAGCGGCAGCTTAACGCGATCACAGCAAAGCCCCCGGCAGCTACGGGATTCGAAACCGCGCCTACAGAGAGTCTGGTGCCTTAAACCAGCGCCTTAAAGCGCTCGGCCGCGCTACATGCGCTGCTTGGTGCGCCAGTGTTCCTAGCATTTGTACAAACAGTGCACGCCACAGCTTCCTGTTCTGCTGGGACTGGCTGCTCATCCATCGCACTTCAAACAACTGCCCTTTTCGACTACAGAGAGCAGCGGACGTCTGCGCTCTGGGAGGCGACATTACGTGTTGGGGATGAAGTGGTAGGGCAAACTGCGGCCTGCGGAACACGAGTGAAAAAATCAAGAGAGTACTGTCATTTCGAGTACTCGTCATTGCAACGGCAGCAAGGCGAAACTTTCAAAATTGCCGTGACCAGGATTCGAACCTGGGTTATTGCGGCCACAACGCAATGTCCTAACCACTAGACGATCACGGCCACGGACGCGCCCGCGAAAGCAGCTGCCTGTAATGCAAGTGGCGATACACAGCAGAGCCTAGGCCAAGGTGTACGCCACAGCAGTGTGAGACACGGTCTCCATCACATGTATACGAGCAAATGAACGTGCCTGCGCTGTCAGGACACTAACTACAGTGGTTAGCTGCATTCACCTCCGTGGCAATGTCTTGCAGTCCCCCAAGCCTCTTGACTACAGGTATGTGGCTGGATAACAAGTGGATAGACGCTTCATCTCTCTCGCCGTCAGGTGTTGCCGTGAATCATACTTAACGTAGCTTTCTGCACGCGTCAGCGTAGCGTCAGTCGAGCAAAGTCGAGACAAGTCGCATAAGAGGAGCAACAAAAACGCGCGATTCCGGTACCGGGAATCGAACCCGGGCCTCCTGGGTGAGAGCCAGGTATCCTAGCCACTAGACCACACCGGATAACGACGGCAGTGCTCTTTCCAGCGAACGCAGGAGCCACCCACGGTTAACTGACGACAACTGTAAAAAATCCACTCTCTCGCGTTATAGAACGGCGTGCCCCGGACGCATTTCGTGGAGACGGACGCCAGCAATGATGAGAGCAAAAGGTGCCTACAAATCCTGTCGTTGCACCACGCACTGTTCTACGACAATTCACCAAGCAGACGCTCACGCCTTGTTGTGCTGTTTCCTTTGCGGGCAATGAGTGCACCTGCCTTCGACACAGGAAACATTACACGTTTGGCAGCTGTGGGATTGGAACCCACGCCTCCGAAGAGAATGGTGCCTGAAACCAGCGCCTTAGACCGCTCGGCCACGCTACCTACACAGCACGCGCGTCACAAGAGCTGCGTCCTACCCCACGAGAACACACCGCAACGGCACAAAAATGAGACGTAAAAAGTGGCAACGGTGGGATTCGAACCCACGCCTCCGAAGAGACTGGTGCCTAAAACCAGCGCCTTAGACCGCTCGGCCACGTTACCGTTGGAGCAGCAGCCGCAAAACGTTTCCTTTGTACTACAAAGATCACTTCGAAATGGAAGTATCTTGGCAATCGCCGTGCCATGTATTTCCACTGCTCTCCCACTGGAAGCGTCTCTTTAGGCCATCCACAGCAAGAAAAAGCCGTGCCCGCCGTATGGTAGCGACGCCACTTGTCTGTAGCTGTCGCAGTTAAGGAGACAGCGTCAAGAGACGTTTTCGTACCGTGACCAGGTTTCGAACCTGGGCTTTCCGTAACCACTAAAGTATCGTAGCTGTAACTGTCAGGCGGAGCCACAATGCTCCATGTATCAAACATATGTGAGCTCAAGGAGGTTACACTTGAAGAAAAAGCGGCAGCTTAACGCGATCACAGCAAAGCCCCCGGCAGCTACGGGATTCGAAACCGCGCCTACAGAGAGTCTGGTGCCTTAAACCAGCGCCTTAAAGCGCTCGGCCACGCTACATGCGCTGCTTGGTGCGCCAGTGTTCCTAGCATTTGTACAAACAGTGCACGCCACAGCTTCCTGTTCTGCTGGGACTGGCTGCTCATCCATCGCACTTCAAACAACTGCCCTTTTCGACTACAGAGAGCAGCGGACGTCTGCGCTCTGGGAGGCGACATTACGTGTTGGGGATGAAGTGGTAGGGCAAACTGCGGCCTGCGGAACACGAGTGAAAAAATCAAGAGAGTACTGTCATTTCGAGTACTCGTCATTGCAACGGCAGCAAGGCGAAACTTTCAAAATTGCCGTGACCAGGATTCGAACCTGGGTTATTGCGGCCACAACGCAATGTCCTAACCACTAGACGATCACGGCCACGGACGCGCCCGCGAAAGCAGCTGCCTGTAATGCAAGTGGCGATACACAGCAGAGCCTAGGCCAAGGTGTACGCCACAGCAGTGTGAGACACGGTCTCCATCACATGTATACGAGCAAATGAACGTGCCTGCGCTGTCAGGACACTAACTACAGTGGTTAGCTGCATTCACCTCCGTGGCAATGTCTTGCAGTCCCCCAAGCCTCTTGACTACAGGTATGTGGCTGGATAACAAGTGGATAGACGCTTCATCTCTCTCGCCGTCAGGTGTTGCCGTGAATCATACTTAACGTAGCTTTCTGCACGCGTCAGCGTAGCGTCAGTCGAGCAAAGTCGAGACAAGTCGCATAAGAGGAGCAACAAAAACGCGCGATTCCGGTACCGGGAATCGAACCCGGGCCTCCTGGGTGAGAGCCAGGTATCCTAGCCACTAGACCACACCGGATAACGACGGCAGTGCTCTTTCCAGCGAACGCAGGAGCCACCCACGGTTAACTGACGACAACTGTAAAAAATCCACTCTCTCGCGTTATAGAACGGCGTGCCCCGGACGCATTTCGTGGAGACGGACGCCAGCAATGATGAGAGCAAAAGGTGCCTACAAATCCTGTCGTTGCACCACGCACTGTTCTACGACAATTCACCAAGCAGACGCTCACGCCTTGTTGTGCTGTTTCCTTTGCGGGCAATGAGTGCACCTGCCTTCGACACAGGAAACATTACACGTTTGGCAGCTGTGGGATTGGAACCCACGCCTCCGAAGAGAATGGTGCCTGAAACCAGCGCCTTAGACCGCTCGGCCACGCTACCTACACAGCACGCGCGTCACAAGAGCTGCGTCCTACCCCACGAGAACACACCGCAACGGCACAAAAATGAGACGTAAAAAGTGGCAACGGTGGGATTCGAACCCACGCCTCCGAAGAGACTGGTGCCTAAAACCAGCGCCTTAGACCGCTCGGCCACGTTACCGTTGGAGCAGCAGCCGCAAAACGTTTCCTTTGTACTACAAAGATCACTTCGAAATGGAAGTATCTTGGCAATCGCCGTGCCATGTATTTCCACTGCTCTCCCACTGGAAGCGTCTCTTTAGGCCATCCACAGCAAGAAAAAGCCGTGCCCGCCGTATGGTAGCGACGCCACTTGTCTGTAGCTGTCGCAGTTAAGGAGACAGCGTCAAGAGACGTTTTCGTACCGTGACCAGGTTTCGAACCTGGGCTTTCCGTAACCACTAAAGTATCGTAGCTGTAACTGTCAGGCGGAGCCACAATGCTCCATGTATCAAACATATGTGAGCTCAAGGAGGTTACACTTGAAGAAAAAGCGGCAGCTTAACGCGATCACAGCAAAGCCCCCGGCAGCTACGGGATTCGAAACCGCGCCTACAGAGAGTCTGGTGCCTTAAACCAGCGCCTTAAAGCGCTCGGCCACGCTACATGCGCTGCTTGGTGCGCCAGTGTTCCTAGCATTTGTACAAACAGTGCACGCCACAGCTTCCTGTTCTGCTGGGACTGGCTGCTCATCCATCGCACTTCAAACAACTGCCCTTTTCGACTACAGAGAGCAGCGGACGTCTGCGCTCTGGGAGGCGACATTACGTGTTGGGGATGAAGTGGTAGGGCAAACTGCGGCCTGCGGAACACGAGTGAAAAAATCAAGAGAGTACTGTCATTTCGAGTACTCGTCATTGCAACGGCAGCAAGGCGAAACTTTCAAAATTGCCGTGACCAGGATTCGAACCTGGGTTATTGCGGCCACAACGCAATGTCCTAACCACTAGACGATCACGGCCACGGACGCGCCCGCGAAAGCAGCTGCCTGTAATGCAAGTGGCGATACACAGCAGAGCCTAGGCCAAGGTGTACGCCACAGCAGTGTGAGACACGGTCTCCATCACATGTATACGAGCAAATGAACGTGCCTGCGCTGTCAGGACACTAACTACAGTGGTTAGCTGCATTCACCTCCGTGGCAATGTCTTGCAGTCCCCCAAGCCTCTTGACTACAGGTATGTGGCTGGATAACAAGTGGATAGACGCTTCATCTCTCTCGCCGTCAGGTGTTGCCGTGAATCATACTTAACGTAGCTTTCTGCACGCGTCAGCGTAGCGTCAGTCGAGCAAAGTCGAGACAAGTCGCATAAGAGGAGCAACAAAAACGCGCGATTCCGGTACCGGGAATCGAACCCGGGCCTCCTGGGTGAGAGCCAGGTATCCTAGCCACTAGACCACACCGGATAACGACGGCAGTGCTCTTTCCAGCGAACGCAGGAGCCACCCACGGTTAACTGACGACAACTGTAAAAAATCCACTCTCTCGCGTTATAGAACGGCGTGCCCCGGACGCATTTCGTGGAGACGGACGCCAGCAATGATGAGAGCAAAAGGTGCCTACAAATCCTGTCGTTGCACCACGCACTGTTCTACGACAATTCACCAAGCAGACGCTCACGCCTTGTTGTGCTGTTTCCTTTGCGGGCAATGAGTGCACCTGCCTTCGACACAGGAAACATTACACGTTTGGCAGCTGTGGGATTGGAACCCACGCCTCCGAAGAGAATGGTGCCTGAAACCAGCGCCTTAGACCGCTCGGCCACGCTACCTACACAGCACGCGCGTCACAAGAGCTGCGTCCTACCCCACGAGAACACACCGCAACGGCACAAAAATGAGACGTAAAAAGTGGCAACGGTGGGATTCGAACCCACGCCTCCGAAGAGACTGGTGCCTAAAACCAGCGCCTTAGACCGCTCGGCCACGTTACCGTTGGAGCAGCAGCCGCAAAACGTTTCCTTTGTACTACAAAGATCACTTCGAAATGGAAGTATCTTGGCAATCGCCGTGCCATGTATTTCCACTGCTCTCCCACTGGAAGCGTCTCTTTAGGCCATCCACAGCAAGAAAAAGCCGTGCCCGCCGTATGGTAGCGACGCCACTTGTCTGTAGCTGTCGCAGTTAAGGAGACAGCGTCAAGAGACGTTTTCGTACCGTGACCAGGTTTCGAACCTGGGCTTTCCGTAACCACTAAAGTATCGTAGCTGTAACTGTCAGGCGGAGCCACAATGCTCCATGTATCAAACATATGTGAGCTCAAGGAGGTTACACTTGAAGAAAAAGCGGCAGCTTAACGCGATCACAGCAAAGCCCCCGGCAGCTACGGGATTCGAAACCGCGCCTACAGAGAGTCTGGTGCCTTAAACCAGCGCCTTAAAGCGCTCGGCCACGCTACATGCGCTGCTTGGTGCGCCAGTGTTCCTAGCATTTGTACAAACAGTGCACGCCACAGCTTCCTGTTCTGCTGGGACTGGCTGCTCATCCATCGCACTTCAAACAACTGCCCTTTTCGACTACAGAGAGCAGCGGACGTCTGCGCTCTGGGAGGCGACATTACGTGTTGGGGATGAAGTGGTAGGGCAAACTGCGGCCTGCGGAACACGAGTGAAAAAATCAAGAGAGTACTGTCATTTCGAGTACTCGTCATTGCAACGGCAGCAAGGCGAAACTTTCAAAATTGCCGTGACCAGGATTCGAACCTGGGTTATTGCGGCCACAACGCAATGTCCTAACCACTAGACGATCACGGCCACGGACGCGCCCGCGAAAGCAGCTGCCTGTAATGCAAGTGGCGATACACAGCAGAGCCTAGGCCAAGGTGTACGCCACAGCAGTGTGAGACACGGTCTCCATCACATGTATACGAGCAAATGAACGTGCCTGCGCTGTCAGGACACTAACTACAGTGGTTAGCTGCATTCACCTCCGTGGCAATGTCTTGCAGTCCCCCAAGCCTCTTGACTACAGGTATGTGGCTGGATAACAAGTGGATAGACGCTTCATCTCTCTCGCCGTCAGGTGTTGCCGTGAATCATACTTAACGTAGCTTTCTGCACGCGTCAGCGTAGCGTCAGTCGAGCAAAGTCGAGACAAGTCGCATAAGAGGAGCAACAAAAACGCGCGATTCCGGTACCGGGAATCGAACCCGGGCCTCCTGGGTGAGAGCCAGGTATCCTAGCCACTAGACCACACCGGATAACGACGGCAGTGCTCTTTCCAGCGAACGCAGGAGCCACCCACGGTTAACTGACGACAACTGTAAAAAATCCACTCTCTCGCGTTATAGAACGGCGTGCCCCGGACGCATTTCGTGGAGACGGACGCCAGCAATGATGAGAGCAAAAGGTGCCTACAAATCCTGTCGTTGCACCACGCACTGTTCTACGACAATTCACCAAGCAGACGCTCACGCCTTGTTGTGCTGTTTCCTTTGCGGGCAATGAGTGCACCTGCCTTCGACACAGGAAACATTACACGTTTGGCAGCTGTGGGATTGGAACCCACGCCTCCGAAGAGAATGGTGCCTGAAACCAGCGCCTTAGACCGCTCGGCCACGCTACCTACACAGCACGCGCGTCACAAGAGCTGCGTCCTACCCCACGAGAACACACCGCAACGGCACAAAAATGAGACGTAAAAAGTGGCAACGGTGGGATTCGAACCCACGCCTCCGAAGAGACTGGTGCCTAAAACCAGCGCCTTAGACCGCTCGGCCACGTTACCGTTGGAGCAGCAGCCGCAAAACGTTTCCTTTGTACTACAAAGATCACTTCGAAATGGAAGTATCTTGGCAATCGCCGTGCCATGTATTTCCACTGCTCTCCCACTGGAAGCGTCTCTTTAGGCCATCCACAGCAAGAAAAAGCCGTGCCCGCCGTATGGTAGCGACGCCACTTGTCTGTAGCTGTCGCAGTTAAGGAGACAGCGTCAAGAGACGTTTTCGTACCGTGACCAGGTTTCGAACCTGGGCTTTCCGTAACCACTAAAGTATCGTAGCTGTAACTGTCAGGCGGAGCCACAATGCTCCATGTATCAAACATATGTGAGCTCAAGGAGGTTACACTTGAAGAAAAAGCGGCAGCTTAACGCGATCACAGCAAAGCCCCCGGCAGCTACGGGATTCGAAACCGCGCCTACAGAGAGTCTGGTGCCTTAAACCAGCGCCTTAAAGCGCTCGGCCGCGCTACATGCGCTGCTTGGTGCGCCAGTGTTCCTAGCATTTGTACAAACAGTGCACGCCACAGCTTCCTGTTCTGCTGGGACTGGCTGCTCATCCATCGCACTTCAAACAACTGCCCTTTTCGACTACAGAGAGCAGCGGACGTCTGCGCTCTGGGAGGCGACATTACGTGTTGGGGATGAAGTGGTAGGGCAAACTGCGGCCTGCGGAACACGAGTGAAAAAATCAAGAGAGTACTGTCATTTCGAGTACTCGTCATTGCAACGGCAGCAAGGCGAAACTTTCAAAATTGCCGTGACCAGGATTCGAACCTGGGTTATTGCGGCCACAACGCAATGTCCTAACCACTAGACGATCACGGCCACGGACGCGCCCGCGAAAGCAGCTGCCTGTAATGCAAGTGGCGATACACAGCAGAGCCTAGGCCAAGGTGTACGCCACAGCAGTGTGAGACACGGTCTCCATCACATGTATACGAGCAAATGAACGTGCCTGCGCTGTCAGGACACTAACTACAGTGGTTAGCTGCATTCACCTCCGTGGCAATGTCTTGCAGTCCCCCAAGCCTCTTGACTACAGGTATGTGGCTGGATAACAAGTGGATAGACGCTTCATCTCTCTCGCCGTCAGGTGTTGCCGTGAATCATACTTAACGTAGCTTTCTGCACGCGTCAGCGTAGCGTCAGTCGAGCAAAGTCGAGACAAGTCGCATAAGAGGAGCAACAAAAACGCGCGATTCCGGTACCGGGAATCGAACCCGGGCCTCCTGGGTGAGAGCCAGGTATCCTAGCCACTAGACCACACCGGATAACGACGGCAGTGCTCTTTCCAGCGAACGCAGGAGCCACCCACGGTTAACTGACGACAACTGTAAAAAATCCACTCTCTCGCGTTATAGAACGGCGTGCCCCGGACGCATTTCGTGGAGACGGACGCCAGCAATGATGAGAGCAAAAGGTGCCTACAAATCCTGTCGTTGCACCACGCACTGTTCTACGACAATTCACCAAGCAGACGCTCACGCCTTGTTGTGCTGTTTCCTTTGCGGGCAATGAGTGCACCTGCCTTCGACACAGGAAACATTACACGTTTGGCAGCTGTGGGATTGGAACCCACGCCTCCGAAGAGAATGGTGCCTGAAACCAGCGCCTTAGACCGCTCGGCCACGCTACCTACACAGCACGCGCGTCACAAGAGCTGCGTCCTACCCCACGAGAACACACCGCAACGGCACAAAAATGAGACGTAAAAAGTGGCAACGGTGGGATTCGAACCCACGCCTCCGAAGAGACTGGTGCCTAAAACCAGCGCCTTAGACCGCTCGGCCACGTTACCGTTGGAGCAGCAGCCGCAAAACGTTTCCTTTGTACTACAAAGATCACTTCGAAATGGAAGTATCTTGGCAATCGCCGTGCCATGTATTTCCACTGCTCTCCCACTGGAAGCGTCTCTTTAGGCCATCCACAGCAAGAAAAAGCCGTGCCCGCCGTATGGTAGCGACGCCACTTGTCTGTAGCTGTCGCAGTTAAGGAGACAGCGTCAAGAGACGTTTTCGTACCGTGACCAGGTTTCGAACCTGGGCTTTCCGTAACCACTAAAGTATCGTAGCTGTAACTGTCAGGCGGAGCCACAATGCTCCATGTATCAAACATATGTGAGCTCAAGGAGGTTACACTTGAAGAAAAAGCGGCAGCTTAACGCGATCACAGCAAAGCCCCCGGCAGCTACGGGATTCGAAACCGCGCCTACAGAGAGTCTGGTGCCTTAAACCAGCGCCTTAAAGCGCTCGGCCACGCTACATGCGCTGCTTGGTGCGCCAGTGTTCCTAGCATTTGTACAAACAGTGCACGCCACAGCTTCCTGTTCTGCTGGGACTGGCTGCTCATCCATCGCACTTCAAACAACTGCCCTTTTCGACTACAGAGAGCAGCGGACGTCTGCGCTCTGGGAGGCGACATTACGTGTTGGGGATGAAGTGGTAGGGCAAACTGCGGCCTGCGGAACACGAGTGAAAAAATCAAGAGAGTACTGTCATTTCGAGTACTCGTCATTGCAACGGCAGCAAGGCGAAACTTTCAAAATTGCCGTGACCAGGATTCGAACCTGGGTTATTGCGGCCACAACGCAATGTCCTAACCACTAGACGATCACGGCCACGGACGCGCCCGCGAAAGCAGCTGCCTGTAATGCAAGTGGCGATACACAGCAGAGCCTAGGCCAAGGTGTACGCCACAGCAGTGTGAGACACGGTCTCCATCACATGTATACGAGCAAATGAACGTGCCTGCGCTGTCAGGACACTAACTACAGTGGTTAGCTGCATTCACCTCCGTGGCAATGTCTTGCAGTCCCCCAAGCCTCTTGACTACAGGTATGTGGCTGGATAACAAGTGGATAGACGCTTCATCTCTCTCGCCGTCAGGTGTTGCCGTGAATCATACTTAACGTAGCTTTCTGCACGCGTCAGCGTAGCGTCAGTCGAGCAAAGTCGAGACAAGTCGCATAAGAGGAGCAACAAAAACGCGCGATTCCGGTACCGGGAATCCAACCCGGGCCTCCTGGGTGAGAGCCAGGTATCCTAGCCACTAGACCACACCGGATAACGACGGCAGTGCTCTTTCCAGCGAACGCAGGAGCCACCCACGGTTAACTGACGACAACTGTAAAAAATCCACTCTCTCGCGTTATAGAACGGCGTGCCCCGGACGCATTTCGTGGAGACGGACGCCAGCAATGATGAGAGCAAAAGGTGCCTACAAATCCTGTCGTTGCACCACGCACTGTTCTACGACAATTCACCAAGCAGACGCTCACGCCTTGTTGTGCTGTTTCCTTTGCGGGCAATGAGTGCACCTGCCTTCGACACAGGAAACATTACACGTTTGGCAGCTGTGGGATTGGAACCCACGCCTCCGAAGAGAATGGTGCCTGAAACCAGCGCCTTAGACCGCTCGGCCACGCTACCTACACAGCACGCGCGTCACAAGAGCTGCGTCCTACCCCACGAGAACACACCGCAACGGCACAAAAATGAGACGTAAAAAGTGGCAACGGTGGGATTCGAACCCACGCCTCCGAAGAGACTGGTGCCTAAAACCAGCGCCTTAGACCGCTCGGCCACGTTACCGTTGGAGCAGCAGCCGCAAAACGTTTCCTTTGTACTACAAAGATCACTTCGAAATGGAAGTATCTTGGCAATCGCCGTGCCATGTATTTCCACTGCTCTCCCACTGGAAGCGTCTCTTTAGGCCATCCACAGCAAGAAAAAGCCGTGCCCGCCGTATGGTAGCGACGCCACTTGTCTGTAGCTGTCGCAGTTAAGGAGACAGCGTCAAGAGACGTTTTCGTACCGTGACCAGGTTTCGAACCTGGGCTTTCCGTAACCACTAAAGTATCGTAGCTGTAACTGTCAGGCGGAGCCACAATGCTCCATGTATCAAACATATGTGAGCTCAAGGAGGTTACACTTGAAGAAAAAGCGGCAGCTTAACGCGATCACAGCAAAGCCCCCGGCAGCTACGGGATTCGAAACCGCGCCTACAGAGAGTCTGGTGCCTTAAACCAGCGCCTTAAAGCGCTCGGCCGCGCTACATGCGCTGCTTGGTGCGCCAGTGTTCCTAGCATTTGTACAAACAGTGCACGCCACAGCTTCCTGTTCTGCTGGGACTGGCTGCTCATCCATCGCACTTCAAACAACTGCCCTTTTCGACTACAGAGAGCAGCGGACGTCTGCGCTCTGGGAGGCGACATTACGTGTTGGGGATGAAGTGGTAGGGCAAACTGCGGCCTGCGGAACACGAGTGAAAAAATCAAGAGAGTACTGTCATTTCGAGTACTCGTCATTGCAACGGCAGCAAGGCGAAACTTTCAAAATTGCCGTGACCAGGATTCGAACCTGGGTTATTGCGGCCACAACGCAATGTCCTAACCACTAGACGATCACGGCCACGGACGCGCCCGCGAAAGCAGCTGCCTGTAATGCAAGTGGCGATACACAGCAGAGCCTAGGCCAAGGTGTACGCCACAGCAGTGTGAGACACGGTCTCCATCACATGTATACGAGCAAATGAACGTGCCTGCGCTGTCAGGACACTAACTACAGTGGTTAGCTGCATTCACCTCCGTGGCAATGTCTTGCAGTCCCCCAAGCCTCTTGACTACAGGTATGTGGCTGGATAACAAGTGGATAGACGCTTCATCTCTCTCGCCGTCAGGTGTTGCCGTGAATCATACTTAACGTAGCTTTCTGCACGCGTCAGCGTAGCGTCAGTCGAGCAAAGTCGAGACAAGTCGCATAAGAGGAGCAACAAAAACGCGCGATTCCGGTACCGGGAATCGAACCCGGGCCTCCTGGGTGAGAGCCAGGTATCCTAGCCACTAGACCACACCGGATAACGACGGCAGTGCTCTTTCCAGCGAACGCAGGAGCCACCCACGGTTAACTGACGACAACTGTAAAAAATCCACTCTCTCGCGTTATAGAACGGCGTGCCCCGGACGCATTTCGTGGAGACGGACGCCAGCAATGATGAGAGCAAAAGGTGCCTACAAATCCTGTCGTTGCACCACGCACTGTTCTACGACAATTCACCAAGCAGACGCTCACGCCTTGTTGTGCTGTTTCCTTTGCGGGCAATGAGTGCACCTGCCTTCGACACAGGAAACATTACACGTTTGGCAGCTGTGGGATTGGAACCCACGCCTCCGAAGAGAATGGTGCCTGAAACCAGCGCCTTAGACCGCTCGGCCACGCTACCTACACAGCACGCGCGTCACAAGAGCTGCGTCCTACCCCACGAGAACACACCGCAACGGCACAAAAATGAGACGTAAAAAGTGGCAACGGTGGGATTCGAACCCACGCCTCCGAAGAGACTGGTGCCTAAAACCAGCGCCTTAGACCGCTCGGCCACGTTACCGTTGGAGCAGCAGCCGCAAAACGTTTCCTTTGTACTACAAAGATCACTTCGAAATGGAAGTATCTTGGCAATCGCCGTGCCATGTATTTCCACTGCTCTCCCACTGGAAGCGTCTCTTTAGGCCATCCACAGCAAGAAAAAGCCGTGCCCGCCGTATGGTAGCGACGCCACTTGTCTGTAGCTGTCGCAGTTAAGGAGACAGCGTCAAGAGACGTTTTCGTACCGTGACCAGGTTTCGAACCTGGGCTTTCCGTAACCACTAAAGTATCGTAGCTGTAACTGTCAGGCGGAGCCACAATGCTCCATGTATCAAACATATGTGAGCTCAAGGAGGTTACACTTGAAGAAAAAGCGGCAGCTTAACGCGATCACAGCAAAGCCCCCGGCAGCTACGGGATTCGAAACCGCGCCTACAGAGAGTCTGGTGCCTTAAACCAGCGCCTTAAAGCGCTCGGCCACGCTACATGCGCTGCTTGGTGCGCCAGTGTTCCTAGCATTTGTACAAACAGTGCACGCCACAGCTTCCTGTTCTGCTGGGACTGGCTGCTCATCCATCGCACTTCAAACAACTGCCCTTTTCGACTACAGAGAGCAGCGGACGTCTGCGCTCTGGGAGGCGACATTACGTGTTGGGGATGAAGTGGTAGGGCAAACTGCGGCCTGCGGAACACGAGTGAAAAAATCAAGAGAGTACTGTCATTTCGAGTACTCGTCATTGCAACGGCAGCAAGGCGAAACTTTCAAAATTGCCGTGACCAGGATTCGAACCTGGGTTATTGCGGCCACAACGCAATGTCCTAACCACTAGACGATCACGGCCACGGACGCGCCCGCGAAAGCAGCTGCCTGTAATGCAAGTGGCGATACACAGCAGAGCCTAGGCCAAGGTGTACGCCACAGCAGTGTGAGACACGGTCTCCATCACATGTATACGAGCAAATGAACGTGCCTGCGCTGTCAGGACACTAACTACAGTGGTTAGCTGCATTCACCTCCGTGGCAATGTCTTGCAGTCCCCCAAGCCTCTTGACTACAGGTATGTGGCTGGATAACAAGTGGATAGACGCTTCATCTCTCTCGCCGTCAGGTGTTGCCGTGAATCATACTTAACGTAGCTTTCTGCACGCGTCAGCGTAGCGTCAGTCGAGCAAAGTCGAGACAAGTCGCATAAGAGGAGCAACAAAAACGCGCGATTCCGGTACCGGGAATCGAACCCGGGCCTCCTGGGTGAGAGCCAGGTATCCTAGCCACTAGACCACACCGGATAACGACGGCAGTGCTCTTTCCAGCGAACGCAGGAGCCACCCACGGTTAACTGACGACAACTGTAAAAAATCCACTCTCTCGCGTTATAGAACGGCGTGCCCCGGACGCATTTCGTGGAGACGGACGCCAGCAATGATGAGAGCAAAAGGTGCCTACAAATCCTGTCGTTGCACCACGCACTGTTCTACGACAATTCACCAAGCAGACGCTCACGCCTTGTTGTGCTGTTTCCTTTGCGGGCAATGAGTGCACCTGCCTTCGACACAGGAAACATTACACGTTTGGCAGCTGTGGGATTGGAACCCACGCCTCCGAAGAGAATGGTGCCTGAAACCAGCGCCTTAGACCGCTCGGCCACGCTACCTACACAGCACGCGCGTCACAAGAGCTGCGTCCTACCCCACGAGAACACACCGCAACGGCACAAAAATGAGACGTAAAAAGTGGCAACGGTGGGATTCGAACCCACGCCTCCGAAGAGACTGGTGCCTAAAACCAGCGCCTTAGACCGCTCGGCCACGTTACCGTTGGAGCAGCAGCCGCAAAACGTTTCCTTTGTACTACAAAGATCACTTCGAAATGGAAGTATCTTGGCAATCGCCGTGCCATGTATTTCCACTGCTCTCCCACTGGAAGCGTCTCTTTAGGCCATCCACAGCAAGAAAAAGCCGTGCCCGCCGTATGGTAGCGACGCCACTTGTCTGTAGCTGTCGCAGTTAAGGAGACAGCGTCAAGAGACGTTTTCGTACCGTGACCAGGTTTCGAACCTGGGCTTTCCGTAACCACTAAAGTATCGTAGCTGTAACTGTCAGGCGGAGCCACAATGCTCCATGTATCAAACATATGTGAGCTCAAGGAGGTTACACTTGAAGAAAAAGCGGCAGCTTAACGCGATCACAGCAAAGCCCCCGGCAGCTACGGGATTCGAAACCGCGCCTACAGAGAGTCTGGTGCCTTAAACCAGCGCCTTAAAGCGCTCGGCCGCGCTACATGCGCTGCTTGGTGCGCCAGTGTTCCTAGCATTTGTACAAACAGTGCACGCCACAGCTTCCTGTTCTGCTGGGACTGGCTGCTCATCCATCGCACTTCAAACAACTGCCCTTTTCGACTACAGAGAGCAGCGGACGTCTGCGCTCTGGGAGGCGACATTACGTGTTGGGGATGAAGTGGTAGGGCAAACTGCGGCCTGCGGAACACGAGTGAAAAAATCAAGAGAGTACTGTCATTTCGAGTACTCGTCATTGCAACGGCAGCAAGGCGAAACTTTCAAAATTGCCGTGACCAGGATTCGAACCTGGGTTATTGCGGCCACAACGCAATGTCCTAACCACTAGACGATCACGGCCACGGACGCGCCCGCGAAAGCAGCTGCCTGTAATGCAAGTGGCGATACACAGCAGAGCCTAGGCCAAGGTGTACGCCACAGCAGTGTGAGACACGGTCTCCATCACATGTATACGAGCAAATGAACGTGCCTGCGCTGTCAGGACACTAACTACAGTGGTTAGCTGCATTCACCTCCGTGGCAATGTCTTGCAGTCCCCCAAGCCTCTTGACTACAGGTATGTGGCTGGATAACAAGTGGATAGACGCTTCATCTCTCTCGCCGTCAGGTGTTGCCGTGAATCATACTTAACGTAGCTTTCTGCACGCGTCAGCGTAGCGTCAGTCGAGCAAAGTCGAGACAAGTCGCATAAGAGGAGCAACAAAAACGCGCGATTCCGGTACCGGGAATCGAACCCGGGCCTCCTGGGTGAGAGCCAGGTATCCTAGCCACTAGACCACACCGGATAACGACGGCAGTGCTCTTTCCAGCGAACGCAGGAGCCACCCACGGTTAACTGACGACAACTGTAAAAAATCCACTCTCTCGCGTTATAGAACGGCGTGCCCCGGACGCATTTCGTGGAGACGGACGCCAGCAATGATGAGAGCAAAAGGTGCCTACAAATCCTGTCGTTGCACCACGCACTGTTCTACGACAATTCACCAAGCAGACGCTCACGCCTTGTTGTGCTGTTTCCTTTGCGGGCAATGAGTGCACCTGCCTTCGACACAGGAAACATTACACGTTTGGCAGCTGTGGGATTGGAACCCACGCCTCCGAAGAGAATGGTGCCTGAAACCAGCGCCTTAGACCGCTCGGCCACGCTACCTACACAGCACGCGCGTCACAAGAGCTGCGTCCTACCCCACGAGAACACACCGCAACGGCACAAAAATGAGACGTAAAAAGTGGCAACGGTGGGATTCGAACCCACGCCTCCGAAGAGACTGGTGCCTAAAACCAGCGCCTTAGACCGCTCGGCCACGTTACCGTTGGAGCAGCAGCCGCAAAACGTTTCCTTTGTACTACAAAGATCACTTCGAAATGGAAGTATCTTGGCAATCGCCGTGCCATGTATTTCCACTGCTCTCCCACTGGAAGCGTCTCTTTAGGCCATCCACAGCAAGAAAAAGCCGTGCCCGCCGTATGGTAGCGACGCCACTTGTCTGTAGCTGTCGCAGTTAAGGAGACAGCGTCAAGAGACGTTTTCGTACCGTGACCAGGTTTCGAACCTGGGCTTTCCGTAACCACTAAAGTATCGTAGCTGTAACTGTCAGGCGGAGCCACAATGCTCCATGTATCAAACATATGTGAGCTCAAGGAGGTTACACTTGAAGAAAAAGCGGCAGCTTAACGCGATCACAGCAAAGCCCCCGGCAGCTACGGGATTCGAAACCGCGCCTACAGAGAGTCTGGTGCCTTAAACCAGCGCCTTAAAGCGCTCGGCCGCGCTACATGCGCTGCTTGGTGCGCCAGTGTTCCTAGCATTTGTACAAACAGTGCACGCCACAGCTTCCTGTTCTGCTGGGACTGGCTGCTCATCCATCGCACTTCAAACAACTGCCCTTTTCGACTACAGAGAGCAGCGGACGTCTGCGCTCTGGGAGGCGACATTACGTGTTGGGGATGAAGTGGTAGGGCAAACTGCGGCCTGCGGAACACGAGTGAAAAAATCAAGAGAGTACTGTCATTTCGAGTACTCGTCATTGCAACGGCAGCAAGGCGAAACTTTCAAAATTGCCGTGACCAGGATTCGAACCTGGGTTATTGCGGCCACAACGCAATGTCCTAACCACTAGACGATCACGGCCACGGACGCGCCCGCGAAAGCAGCTGCCTGTAATGCAAGTGGCGATACACAGCAGAGCCTAGGCCAAGGTGTACGCCACAGCAGTGTGAGACACGGTCTCCATCACATGTATACGAGCAAATGAACGTGCCTGCGCTGTCAGGACACTAACTACAGTGGTTAGCTGCATTCACCTCCGTGGCAATGTCTTGCAGTCCCCCAAGCCTCTTGACTACAGGTATGTGGCTGGATAACAAGTGGATAGACGCTTCATCTCTCTCGCCGTCAGGTGTTGCCGTGAATCATACTTAACGTAGCTTTCTGCACGCGTCAGCGTAGCGTCAGTCGAGCAAAGTCGAGACAAGTCGCATAAGAGGAGCAACAAAAACGCGCGATTCCGGTACCGGGAATCGAACCCGGGCCTCCTGGGTGAGAGCCAGGTATCCTAGCCACTAGACCACACCGGATAACGACGGCAGTGCTCTTTCCAGCGAACGCAGGAGCCACCCACGGTTAACTGACGACAACTGTAAAAAATCCACTCTCTCGCGTTATAGAACGGCGTGCCCCGGACGCATTTCGTGGAGACGGACGCCAGCAATGATGAGAGCAAAAGGTGCCTACAAATCCTGTCGTTGCACCACGCACTGTTCTACGACAATTCACCAAGCAGACGCTCACGCCTTGTTGTGCTGTTTCCTTTGCGGGCAATGAGTGCACCTGCCTTCGACACAGGAAACATTACACGTTTGGCAGCTGTGGGATTGGAACCCACGCCTCCGAAGAGAATGGTGCCTGAAACCAGCGCCTTAGACCGCTCGGCCACGCTACCTACACAGCACGCGCGTCACAAGAGCTGCGTCCTACCCCACGAGAACACACCGCAACGGCACAAAAATGAGACGTAAAAAGTGGCAACGGTGGGATTCGAACCCACGCCTCCGAAGAGACTGGTGCCTAAAACCAGCGCCTTAGACCGCTCGGCCACGTTACCGTTGGAGCAGCAGCCGCAAAACGTTTCCTTTGTACTACAAAGATCACTTCGAAATGGAAGTATCTTGGCAATCGCCGTGCCATGTATTTCCACTGCTCTCCCACTGGAAGCGTCTCTTTAGGCCATCCACAGCAAGAAAAAGCCGTGCCCGCCGTATGGTAGCGACGCCACTTGTCTGTAGCTGTCGCAGTTAAGGAGACAGCGTCAAGAGACGTTTTCGTACCGTGACCAGGTTTCGAACCTGGGCTTTCCGTAACCACTAAAGTATCGTAGCTGTAACTGTCAGGCGGAGCCACAATGCTCCATGTATCAAACATATGTGAGCTCAAGGAGGTTACACTTGAAGAAAAAGCGGCAGCTTAACGCGATCACAGCAAAGCCCCCGGCAGCTACGGGATTCGAAACCGCGCCTACAGAGAGTCTGGTGCCTTAAACCAGCGCCTTAAAGCGCTCGGCCGCGCTACATGCGCTGCTTGGTGCGCCAGTGTTCCTAGCATTTGTACAAACAGTGCACGCCACAGCTTCCTGTTCTGCTGGGACTGGCTGCTCATCCATCGCACTTCAAACAACTGCCCTTTTCGACTACAGAGAGCAGCGGACGTCTGCGCTCTGGGAGGCGACATTACGTGTTGGGGATGAAGTGGTAGGGCAAACTGCGGCCTGCGGAACACGAGTGAAAAAATCAAGAGAGTACTGTCATTTCGAGTACTCGTCATTGCAACGGCAGCAAGGCGAAACTTTCAAAATTGCCGTGACCAGGATTCGAACCTGGGTTATTGCGGCCACAACGCAATGTCCTAACCACTAGACGATCACGGCCACGGACGCGCCCGCGAAAGCAGCTGCCTGTAATGCAAGTGGCGATACACAGCAGAGCCTAGGCCAAGGTGTACGCCACAGCAGTGTGAGACACGGTCTCCATCACATGTATACGAGCAAATGAACGTGCCTGCGCTGTCAGGACACTAACTACAGTGGTTAGCTGCATTCACCTCCGTGGCAATGTCTTGCAGTCCCCCAAGCCTCTTGACTACAGGTATGTGGCTGGATAACAAGTGGATAGACGCTTCATCTCTCTCGCCGTCAGGTGTTGCCGTGAATCATACTTAACGTAGCTTTCTGCACGCGTCAGCGTAGCGTCAGTCGAGCAAAGTCGAGACAAGTCGCATAAGAGGAGCAACAAAAACGCGCGATTCCGGTACCGGGAATCGAACCCGGGCCTCCTGGGTGAGAGCCAGGTATCCTAGCCACTAGACCACACCGGATAACGACGGCAGTGCTCTTTCCAGCGAACGCAGGAGCCACCCACGGTTAACTGACGACAACTGTAAAAAATCCACTCTCTCGCGTTATAGAACGGCGTGCCCCGGACGCATTTCGTGGAGACGGACGCCAGCAATGATGAGAGCAAAAGGTGCCTACAAATCCTGTCGTTGCACCACGCACTGTTCTACGACAATTCACCAAGCAGACGCTCACGCCTTGTTGTGCTGTTTCCTTTGCGGGCAATGAGTGCACCTGCCTTCGACACAGGAAACATTACACGTTTGGCAGCTGTGGGATTGGAACCCACGCCTCCGAAGAGAATGGTGCCTGAAACCAGCGCCTTAGACCGCTCGGCCACGCTACCTACACAGCACGCGCGTCACAAGAGCTGCGTCCTACCCCACGAGAACACACCGCAACGGCACAAAAATGAGACGTAAAAAGTGGCAACGGTGGGATTCGAACCCACGCCTCCGAAGAGACTGGTGCCTAAAACCAGCGCCTTAGACCGCTCGGCCACGTTACCGTTGGAGCAGCAGCCGCAAAACGTTTCCTTTGTACTACAAAGATCACTTCGAAATGGAAGTATCTTGGCAATCGCCGTGCCATGTATTTCCACTGCTCTCCCACTGGAAGCGTCTCTTTAGGCCATCCACAGCAAGAAAAAGCCGTGCCCGCCGTATGGTAGCGACGCCACTTGTCTGTAGCTGTCGCAGTTAAGGAGACAGCGTCAAGAGACGTTTTCGTACCGTGACCAGGTTTCGAACCTGGGCTTTCCGTAACCACTAAAGTATCGTAGCTGTAACTGTCAGGCGGAGCCACAATGCTCCATGTATCAAACATATGTGAGCTCAAGGAGGTTACACTTGAAGAAAAAGCGGCAGCTTAACGCGATCACAGCAAAGCCCCCGGCAGCTACGGGATTCGAAACCGCGCCTACAGAGAGTCTGGTGCCTTAAACCAGCGCCTTAAAGCGCTCGGCCGCGCTACATGCGCTGCTTGGTGCGCCAGTGTTCCTAGCATTTGTACAAACAGTGCACGCCACAGCTTCCTGTTCTGCTGGGACTGGCTGCTCATCCATCGCACTTCAAACAACTGCCCTTTTCGACTACAGAGAGCAGCGGACGTCTGCGCTCTGGGAGGCGACATTACGTGTTGGGGATGAAGTGGTAGGGCAAACTGCGGCCTGCGGAACACGAGTGAAAAAATCAAGAGAGTACTGTCATTTCGAGTACTCGTCATTGCAACGGCAGCAAGGCGAAACTTTCAAAATTGCCGTGACCAGGATTCGAACCTGGGTTATTGCGGCCACAACGCAATGTCCTAACCACTAGACGATCACGGCCACGGACGCGCCCGCGAAAGCAGCTGCCTGTAATGCAAGTGGCGATACACAGCAGAGCCTAGGCCAAGGTGTACGCCACAGCAGTGTGAGACACGGTCTCCATCACATGTATACGAGCAAATGAACGTGCCTGCGCTGTCAGGACACTAACTACAGTGGTTAGCTGCATTCACCTCCGTGGCAATGTCTTGCAGTCCCCCAAGCCTCTTGACTACAGGTATGTGGCTGGATAACAAGTGGATAGACGCTTCATCTCTCTCGCCGTCAGGTGTTGCCGTGAATCATACTTAACGTAGCTTTCTGCACGCGTCAGCGTAGCGTCAGTCGAGCAAAGTCGAGACAAGTCGCATAAGAGGAGCAACAAAAACGCGCGATTCCGGTACCGGGAATCGAACCCGGGCCTCCTGGGTGAGAGCCAGGTATCCTAGCCACTAGACCACACCGGATAACGACGGCAGTGCTCTTTCCAGCGAACGCAGGAGCCACCCACGGTTAACTGACGACAACTGTAAAAAATCCACTCTCTCGCGTTATAGAACGGCGTGCCCCGGACGCATTTCGTGGAGACGGACGCCAGCAATGATGAGAGCAAAAGGTGCCTACAAATCCTGTCGTTGCACCACGCACTGTTCTACGACAATTCACCAAGCAGACGCTCACGCCTTGTTGTGCTGTTTCCTTTGCGGGCAATGAGTGCACCTGCCTTCGACACAGGAAACATTACCACGTTTGGCAGCTGTGGGATTGGAACCCACGCCTCCGAAGAGAATGGTGCCTGAAACCAGCGCCTTAGACCGCTCGGCCACGCTACCTACACAGCACGCGCGTCACAAGAGCTGCGTCTACCCCACGAGAACACACCGCAACGGCACAAAAATGAGACGTAAAAAGTGGCAACGGTGGATTCGAACCCACGGCATCCGAAGAGACTGGTGCCTAAAACCAGCGCCTTAGACCGCTCGGCCACGTTACCGTTGGAGCAGCAGCCGCAAAACGTTTCCTTTGTACTACAAAGATCACTTCGAAATGGAAGTATCTTGGCAATCGCCGTGCCATGTATTTCCACTGCTCTCCCACTGGAAGCGTCTCTTTAGGCCATCCACAGCAAGAAAAAGCCGTGCCCGCCCGTATGGTAGCGACGCCACTTGTCTGTAGCTGTCGCAGTTAAGGAGACAGCGTCAAAGAGACGTTTCGTACCGTGACCAGGTTTCGAACCTGGGCTTTCCGTAACCACTAAAGTATCGTAGCTGTAACTGTCAGGCGGAGCCACAATGCTCCATGTATCAAACATATGTGAGCTCAAGGAGGTTACACTTGAAGAAAAAGCGGCAGCTTAACGCGATCACAGCAAAGCCCCCGGCAGCTACGGGATTCGAAACCGCGCCTACAGAGAGTCTGGTGCCTTAAACCAGCGCCTTAAAGCGCTCGGCCGCGCTACATGCGCTGCTTTGGTGCGCCAGTGTTCCTAGCATTTGTACAAACAGTGCACGCCACAGCTTCCTGTTCTGCTGGGGACTGGCTGCTCATCCATCGCACTTCAAACAACTGCCCTTTTCGACTACAGAGAGCAGCGGACGTCTGCGCTCTGGGAGGCGACATTACGTGTTGGGGATGAAGTGGTAGGGCAAACTGCGGCCTGCGGAACACGAGTGAAAAAATCAAGAGAGTACTGTCATTTCGAGTACTCGTCATTGCAACGGCAGCAAGGCGAAACTTTCAAAATTGCCGTGACCAGGATTCGAACCTGGGTTATTGCGGCCACAACGCAATGTCCTAACCACTAGACGATCACGGCCACGGACGCGCCCGCGAAAGCAGCTGCCTGTAATGCAAGTGGCGATACACAGCAGAGCCTAGGCCAAGGTGTACGCCACAGCAGTGTGAGACACGGTCTCCATCACATGTATACGAGCAAATGAACGTGCCTGCGCTGTCAGGACACTAACTACAGTGGTTAGCTGCATTCACCTCCGTGGCAATGTCTTGCAGTCCCCAAGCCTCTTGACTACAGGTATGTGGCTGGATAACAAGTGGATAGACGCTTCATCTCTCTCGCCGTCAGGTGTTGCCGTGAATCATACTTAACGTAGCTTTCTGCACGCGTCAGCGTAGCGTCAGTCGAGCAAAGTCGAGACAAGTCGCATAAGAGGAGCAACAAAAACGCGCGATTCCGGTACCGGGAATCGAACCCGGGCCTCCTGGGTGAGAGCCAGGTATCCTAGCCACTAGACACACACCGGATAACGACGGCAGTGCTCTTTCCAGCGAACGCAGGAGCCACCCACGGTTAACTGACGACAACTGTAAAAAATCCACTCTCTCGCGTTATAGAACGGCGTGCCCCGGACGCATTTCGTGGAGACGGACGCCAGGCAATGATGAGAGCAAAAGGTGCCTACAAATCCTGTCGTTGCACCACGCACTGTTCTACGACAATTCACCAAGCAGACGCTCACGCCTTGTTGTGCTGTTTCCTTGCGGGCAATGAGTGCACCTGCCTTCGACACAGGAAACATTACACGTTTGGCAGCTGTGGATTGGAACCCACGCCTCCGAAGAGAATGGTGCCTGAAACCAGCGCCTTAGACCGCTCGGCCACGCTACCTACACAGCACGCGCGTCACAAGAGCTGCGTCCTACCCCACGAGAACACACCGCAACGGCACAAAAATGAGACGTAAAAAGTGGCAACGGTGGGATTCGAACCCACGCCTCCGAAGAGACTGGTGCCTAAAACCAGCGCCTTAGACCGCTCGGCCACGTTACCGTTGGAGCAGCAGCCGCAAAACGTTTCCTTTGTACTACAAAGATCACTTCGAAATGGAAGTATCTTGGCAATCGCCGTGCCATGTATTTCCACTGCTCTCCCCACTGGAAGCGTCTCTTTAGGGGCCATCCACAGCAAGAAAAAGCCGTGCCCCGCCGTATGGTAGCGACGCCACTTGTCTGTAGCTGTCGCAGTTAAGGAGACAGCGTCAAGAGACGTTTTCGTACCGTGACCAGGTTCGAACCTGGGCTTTCCGTAACCACTAAAGTATCGTAGCTGTAACTGTCAGGCGGAGCCACAATGCTCCATGTATCAAACATATGTGAGCTCAAGGAGGTTACACTTGAAGAAAAAGCGGCAGCTTAACGCGATCACAGCAAAGCCCCCGGCAGCTACGGGATTCGAAACCGCGCCTACAGAGAGTCTGGTGCCTTAAACCAGCGCCTTAAAGCGCTCGGCCGCGCTACATGCGCTGCTTGGTGCGCCAGTGTTCCTAGCATTTGTACAAACAGTGCACGCCACAGCTTCCTGTTCTGCTGGGACTGGCTGCTCATCCATCGCACTTCAAACAACTGCCCTTTTCGACTACAGAGAGCAGCGGACGTCTGCGCTCTGGGAGGCGACATTACGTGTTGGGGATGAAGTGGTAGGGCAAACTGCGGCCTGCGGAACACGAGTGAAAAAATCAAGAGAGTACTGTCATTTTCGAGTACTCGTCATTGCAACGGCAGCAAGGCGAAACTTTCAAAATTGCCGTGACCAGGATTCGAACCTGGGTTATGCGGCCACAACGCAATGTCCTAACCACTAGACGATCACGGCCACGGACGCGCCCGCGAAAGCAGCTGCCTGTAATGCAAGTGGCGATACACAGCAGAGCCTAGGCCAAGGTGTACGCCACAGCAGTGTGAGACACGGTCTCCATCACATGTATACGAGCAAATGAACGTGCCTGCGCTGTCAGGACACTAACTACAGTGGTTAGCTGCATTCACCTCCGTGGCAATGTCTTGCAGTCCCCCAAGCCTCTTGACTACAGGTATGTGGCTGGATAACAAGTGGATAGACGCTTCATCTCTCTCGCCGTCAGGTGTTGCGTGAATCATACTTAACGTAGCTTTCTGCACGCGTCAGCGTACGTCAGTCGAGCAAAGTCGAGACAAGTCGCATAAGAGGAGCAACAAAAACGCGCGATTCCGGTACCGGGAATCGAACCCGGGCCTCCTGGGTGAGAGCCAGGTATCCTAGCCACTAGACCACACCGGATAACGACGGCAGTGCTCTTTCCAGCGAACGCAGGAGCCACCCACGGTTAACTGACGACAACTGTAAAAAATCACTCTCTCGCGTTATAGAACGGCGTGCCCCGGACGCATTTCGTGGAGACGGACGCCAGCAATGATGAGAGCAAAAGGTGCCTACAAATCCTGTCGTTGCACCACGCACTGTTCTACGACAATTCACCAAGCAGACGCTCACGCCTTGTTGTGCTGTTTCCTTTGCGGGCAATGAGTGCACCTGCCTTCGACACAGGAAACATTACACGTTTGGCAGCTGTGGGATTGGAACCCACGCCTCCGAAGAGAATGGTGCCTGAAACCAGCGCCTTAGACCGCTCGGCCACGCTACCTACACAGCACGCGCGTCACAAGAGCTGCGTCCTACCCCACGAGAACACACCGCAACGGCACAAAAATGAGACGTAAAAGTGGCAACGGTGGGATTCGAACCCACGCCTCCGAAGAGACTGGTGCCTAAAACCAGCGCCTTAGACCGCTCGGCCACGTTACCGTTGGAGCAGCAGCCGCAAAACGTTTCCTTTGTACTACAAAGATCACTTCGAAATGGAAGTATCTTGGCAATCGCCGTGCCATGTATTTCCACTGCTCTCCCACTGGAAGCGTCTCTTTAGGCCATCCACAGCAAGAAAAAGCCGTGCCCGCCGTATGGTAGCGACGCCACTTGTCTGTAGCTGTCGCAGTTAAGGAGACAGCGTCAAGAGACGTTTTCGTACCGTGACCAGGTTTCGAACCTGGGCTTTCCGTAACCACTAAAGTATCGTAGCTGTAACTGTC